>NW_027415131.1:0-202905 GCF_964106895.1 Numenius arquata
AGTTCAAGAAGGACAGGGAACTGCTGGAGAGGGTACAGCAGAGGGCTACAAAGATGATGAGGGGACTGGAGCTTCTCCCTTACGAGGAAAGGCTGAGGGACTTGGGTCTTTTTAGTCTAGAGAAGAGAAGACTGAGGGGGGATTTGATCAATGCTGATAAATACTTAAAGGGTGGGTGTCAAGAGGACGGGGCTGCTCTTTTATCAGTGGTGCCCAGTGACAGGACAAGAGGGAACGAGCAGAACCTTGAACATGGGAAGTTCCACCTAAACATGAGGAGGAGCTTCTTTCCTGTGAGGGTGGCAGAGCCTTGGAACAGGCTGCCCAGGGGGGTGGCAGACTCTCCTTCTCTGGAGACATTCAAAACCCGCCTGGACAAGTTCCTGTGCAACCTCCTCTAGGTGGGCCTGCTGTGTGTGGGGAGGGGGGTTGGACTAGATGATCTGCAGAGGCCCCTTCCATCCCAATGTGATTCTGCGATTGCCTGATTCTGTGACACTGACAGAAAGGAGATTGAGATGAGATCAGGGGAAGAAATTCTTTGCTGTGAGGGTGGTGAGACTCTGGCCAACGGTGCCCAGAGAAGCTGTGGCTGCCCCAACCCTGGAGGCGTTCAAGGCCAGGTTGGACGGGGCTTGAAAAACCTGCTCTGGTGGGACGGGTCCCTGCCCAGGGCACAGGGTGGGACAAGGTGAGCTCACAGGTCCCTTCCAATCCAAACCAGTCTAGGATTCGGGGACATGCCTTCCAGCCCTGTCACCAGCTTGGTTGCCCTCCTCTGGAGGCATTCGAGGACCTTCCCATCCTTCTCCAACGGTGGGGCCCAGCCCTGCACCCAGGGCTCCAGGTGAGGCCGCACCAGCGCCGAGCACAGCGGGACAATCTCCGCTCTTGGCCGCCTGCTTCGACTGTGTTTGATGCCCCCCAGGATGGGGGTTGCCCTCTTGGTGCCAGGGGACACCGATGGCTCCTCCTCAGCTGCTGCCCCCAGCACCCCCGGCCGGACCCCTTTCTGCAGGGCTGCTCTCCAGCCACCCCTCTCCCCAGTTACACTCCTGCCCAGAGTTCCTCCCTCCCAGGGCAGAATCCTGCACTTTTACTGCTTCAACTTCACGCCACTGCTGATTGCCCAGTGCTCCAATCTACCTAGAGCCTTCTGCAAGGCCTCTTGGCCCTCAAGAGGGTCAACAGCACCTCCCGCTTTGGCATCATCAGCTCGTTAAGGGGGCATTCAACCCCCAAAATCCAGGGGAGCAACTCTTCCCACCAGTTTTCTCATTCCACTGACGATGTTAAACTCAACCATTTCATGATCACTGTGGCCAAGACCATCCCATCTCCCACCAGGCCTCCAGCAGGAGATGGGGGGGCTCTTGGAGGAGGGGGCGGGGCACAGGGAGCCCCCACATTCCATCCCTGGTGACCAAAGAGTCCTTAGCAGCAGAGAGACCGAGAGGACCGACGATGGCGCTGCCACCACTGTGGCTCCCACCGAACGGCCCCCGGGCCCCCGCGGCGACCCAGACGCTTCAGACTTTTGTGCTCCCACAAACCTTCTACCCCCAAGGTAGGGACTGACCCCAACCCGCAGCCCGGGGACACTCTCGGGGAACAGAGCGCAGGAGATGACCGCAGCCATGGCTCCTGTCTCTCTTCCAGGCTCAGCCACCCTGGTTCGACTGCCCGGCCAGGAGCAGCCCTTCCCCGCAGCCTGGCCACCCACCGTGGGGGTGGCCCCATGGGCCCCACAGGCCCCACCACCAGGTATCGACCCCCTGTCCCCTCTGCCACCTTCCGCCCCCGAGGACCCTGGTCACCTTCACCATCCCACCTCCCCTGTTCCCCCCACAGCACTTTTAGCACTGGGGGGTGGGGGGTTCAGCAAGCCCGGCTGAGGGAAGGACATGCCTTCCAGCCCCGTCACCAGCTTGGTTGCCCTCCTCTGGAGGCATTCAAGGACTTTCCTGTCCTTCTCCAACGGTGCAGTTACTCCCTTACAGCGCAGAATCCCGCACTTTTACTGCTTCAACTTCACGCCACTGCTGATTGCCCAGTGCTCCAACCTATCGAGAGCCTTCTGCAAGGCCTCTTGGCCCTCAGGAGGGTCAACCTTCTATACCCAAGGCAGAGACCGACCCCGACCCGCAGCCCGGGGACGCTCTCGGGGAACAGAGCGCAGGAGGTGACCACGGCCATGGCTCCTGTCTCTCTTCCAGGCTCAGCCACCCTGGTTCAACTGCCCGGCCAGGAGCAGCCCTTCCCCGCAGCCTGGCCACCCACCGTGAGGGTGGCCCCATGGGCCCCACAGGCCACACCACCAGGTATGGACCCCCTGTGCCCTCTGCCACCTTCAGCCCCCGAGCACTGTGGTCACCTTCACCATCCCACCTCCCCTGTTCCCCCCCAGCAGTTTTGGTACTGGGTGTGGAGGGTTCAACAAGCCCGGCTGAGCATCCCT
The DNA here is from genome assembly GCF_964106895.1 of Numenius arquata. Lineage (NCBI taxonomy): Eukaryota > Metazoa > Chordata > Aves > Charadriiformes > Scolopacidae > Numenius > Numenius arquata. The sequence goes on from NW_027415131.1 coordinate 2,459, forward strand.
GCCCTCACCTGCCCAGGAAATCCAATTTCCAGGGAATTTCCCAACCTGTGGGGGCCATCTCTCCTGTTTCCTCCCCCAAAGCACGTCCCTTCCCCAGTTTCCAGCCCCAGCCCCTCCGGCACAGCAGCTCACTCCGGGGAGCGACCGGCCACCAGCTCCCCAGGGGCCTGGCTCACAGCCGCGATGGGGGCCACGGGGGACAGCTCGGCGGGTGCCCTGGAGGCTGCCCACGGCCCACCACGCCTCCCTTTCCCCCCTCCCAGGGCTGCAGAGGGCCCCCTACGGTTGCTGCTTCGATCCCCGCTTCTTCCACGTGGAGTGGACCCTCACCAACCAGCCTCCGCCGGCCACCCCCACGCTCGGCCACGGCGCCGCTGCTCCCCCGGGCCCTGCCCTGTGGGGCCTCGCAGGCTGTGAGACCCTCCCGGCCTGGGCAGCCCCCGGCATCCTCCAGGGACAGCCCACACAGCCCCCGCTGACACAGCTCCCAGCCTACGGCCACCAGGGCAGAGCGGTGCCCGCAGCCCCCCCGCTGCTGCTGACCTCCATCCCCGGCCTCCAGCACGTCAAGGGACACCCTGCACGGAGCAACATCTTTAGCACGGCCACCCCTGCGGGGGCACCCCCACGCAGCCACGTACCCCCACGCAGCCACGTGCCCCCCAGACCCTCTGCTGTCCCCCACAAACCAGCTCCTGGGGACCCGGACAGCACCATCAAAGTCACCGAGGAGATGCTCCTCCAAGAGGCCCTCAGGCTCTTTGGTTCCTCCACGGACACGGTGGGGGCTGGCCAGGACAGCACCAGCAACATCCCCAGGCCTGGGGACCCTGATGCCACCAGAGGAGAGGGGAGAGCAGTGACACCAGCACCCACCGCAGTGCCAAACTTGATCCACGGCCACGATAACATCAAGGAACTGTCTTCAGGGACCAACAGCTCCAGCACGGCCACCCCTAAGGAGAGAACCCCGGACAGCAACATCCCCGCATACAGTGACACCTCCTCAGACACTGACATCTCCTGGGACAGCGTCACTTCCGTGGACGTCAGTGTCCCCACCAGCCCCTCTGCTGTCCCCTACAGCCAAACCCTCGGGGACCTCAGTGTGCCCCAGGAGGTGCCTCTGGAGGAGGCTCTGAAGCTCTTTGACTGCGCCGGGGAGGTGGCAGGGGTCGGCCAGGACAGTCCTGGCAGCAGCCCAAGGCCTGGAGACCCTGGTGACACCAGCACAGCCGTCTCCCCCTGTGACTTTGACTCCGTCGAGCTGCCCGAGGAGCTGCTGAGCCACAACTACAGCCTGGAGGAGACCATGGAGGCCGTGCGCTTCCTGGAGGAACTCCTCTATGGGACGGAGTCCCAGGAGCCCTGGGGGGATGTGGGGTTGGAGCTGCCACCAGAGTCCAAGGAGCCCTGGGGGGACTTGGGGACGGAGACGACACCAGAGCCCCAGGAGCCCTCGAGGGATGTGGGGACGGAGATGACCCCGGCACAGCTCGCCATGGGGGAGAGGCGGGGGACAAAGCGGGGAACCAGTCCCCCATCGCCACCACCCAGCAAGCGCAGGGCTCTCTCAAGGGGGCCGGGGACAGAGCAGGGGCCGAGTCCCACCGCAGGGAGGAGACGGAGATGATGGGAGGGGTGGCGGTTGTGTGTATTTGAGGGAGGAGGTGTATTTGGGGAGGGGCTGTGTGTACTCGGGGAGGGGGGCACCGTCTTCAGGGGAGGGGGGGCCTCGTATTTAGGGGAGGGGGGTGTGCAGTTGTGGAGAGGGCTGTATTTGGGGGGGGTACTTGGGGAGAGGGCTGTATTTGAGGGAGGGGGGTGTGTTTGAGGGAGGGGGGTGTGTTTGAGGGAGGGAGGGGGGTTGAGAGTAGCTTCAATAGAACCTTTTCTCTTGTGTTAAAAAGTTGTTTCAATTAAAAGTTGTTTCTCCAGAACCGCTCTGTGCCTGTTTAGGGGCGGGGGCGGGGGCGGGGGCAGGGAGGGAGGGAGCGCAGGGGGCACCGGGAATCAGAACCCCCCCCCAGGTGCCACAGCCCCCATGAGCCCCCAGTCGGAGCCCACGAACCCCAAAGGGCAACAAGCTGCCCCCAGGGACGAGCTACCACCAGCGGGGTGGCAGTGGCCAGGGGGGGACTCCCCTGTCCTCTTCCCCAGGGGCAGCCAGGACAGAGGGGTCCCTGCAGGACCCACCGACACGGCCCCACGCAGAAGAGCCCCAGCCCCAGAGAGACCTGGACAGGCTGGAGAGCTGGGCAAGGAAGAACCTCATGAGGTTCAACAGGGAAAAGTGTAAGGTGCTACACCTGGGCAAGAAGAATGTCAGGCACCAATACAGGTTAGGCGTGGACCTGCTGGAGCCAAGCTCCGAAGAGAAAGATCTGGGAGTCCTGGTAGACAGCAAAATGACAATGAGCAAGCAATGTGCTCTTGTGGCCAGGAGGGCCAACAGAATCCTGGGCTGCATAGGGAAGAGTGTGGCCAGTAGGTCGAGGGAAGTCATTCTCCCCCTCTACTCTGCACTGGTGAGGCCACAACTGGAGTATTGCATCCAGTTCTGGGCTCCCCAATTCAAGAGGGATAGGGAACTACTGGAAAGGGTCCAGCGAAGGGCAACAAAGATGATTAAGGGATTGGAGCATCTCCCTTATGAGGAAAGGCTAAGAGAGCTGGGACTCTTTAGCCTGGAGAAGAGAAGGCTGAGGGGAGACCTTATTAACGCCTGTAAGTATCTCAAGGGTGGGTTGAAGGAGGAGGGAGCCAGACTCTTTTCAGTGGTTCCCAGTGACAGGACAAGGGGCAACGGGCACAAGTTGGAACATAGGAGGTTCCACTCGAATATGAGGAAGAATTTCTTCACGGTGAGGGTGACAGAGCCCTGGAACAGGCTGCCCAGGGAGGTTGTGGAGTCCCCTTCTTTGGAGATTTTCAAGACCCGCCTGGATGCAGTCCTGAGTAGCATTCTCTAAGCAATCCTGCTTCAGCAGGGGAGTTGGACTAGATGATCTATATGGTCCCTTCCAACTCTAAAAAAAATTCAGTGAAATTCAGTGAAATTCAGAAAGCAGCACGCAGCCCCCGGGACAAGGACAGCCCTTGGGGACCGAGATGGGGGACACACACACCACAACACGGGCTGCAAGGCCTTGCTCTGGAACCCGGCCAGCGTCCCCTCCTGCGGGGACAGGGCTCGGGACACAGTCCCCCAAAGCCTGGGGACAATCACACCCGTCCTCGGCTCACACCGCGCTCGGCTCCAGAGCCCGGCTTTGCCTCCCGACTGCAGGAAAATCACCACAAATCACCCAAGAAGGGCATTCTTAAGGGCTTTGTCCAAACGCCTCTCAAACAAGGAGACACTTGGGGCATCAACCACCTCCCCAGGACACCTCTTCCAGCGTTTGACCACCACCTTGGCAAAGAAATGCTTCCTAATCCCTCTAAGGGGGATTTTGTGCTGGGAGTCTTCCTTAGTAACCTGCTTCCTTTACCTGCCTAAAAGGGGCTGTTCCTGAACAGCTCTATGCCCTTCTTTAACTTAAAAAGCCTGTCCTGAAACCATCAACCTCAGTCCCTTACCAGTGCCGTTCCCTCAGTTTAGCTTTCAGAGAGCCGGGGGTCTGAATTCATCCTTGACAAAAACCACAACAGCTAACTCATTTTCCTGCAGTCACTTGGCTCCTCTTCATCTGCAAAGAAGAAACCACAGCTCCAAGACTGAGCATCATAACTGCAAATTCCAACCTCTTCCACGCCACCCTCATCCGCAGAAGCTCCATGGAGTTCCACTCACCTGCTCCACGCCGATCCCACAACTGGAGGCTGCAGCAACAATTAATTATGGCACCTAAGAGACCAAGAAACACAAAATTACCATGCCGCTTATGAACCGTCACCGGTCCTGTACTCCTCTTTGATACATCCCGGCTCATCTCAAAAGTAATAAACTAGAACACACCAGACCTCATTGAAACCCAAACTGAAATAGAAAGCCAATATGAGGGAGAGCGATGAACCTGCCTCCCTTTCCTAGCCATGCCTCAGTCCCAAAGCTCACCCAACCAGGATGAGCAGGTTGATGAAGTATTCTGTAAGCGGCTGGCTGAAGTCTTGCCATCGCCAGCCCTTGTTCTGGTTAGGGGCTTCAGCCTACCGGATATCTGCTGGAAATATAACACTGCAGAGAGCAGGCAAGGCTAGGAGGTTCCTTGAGTGTATGGAAGATAACTTCCTTACGCAACTGGTAGGAGAGCCTACTAGGGGAGGCGCCTCGCTAGACCTACTTTTCACAAACAAAGAAGGACTAGTGGGAGATGTGGAGGTCGGAGGCCGTCTTGGCCTTAGCGATCATCAAACGGTCAAGTTTTCAATTCTTAGTGAGGTAAGGAAGGGGGTTAGCAAAACCTCCACCTTGGCCTTCCGGAGGGCGCACTTCAGCCTGTTCAGAACCCTGGTTGGGAGGGTCCCTTGGGAGATAATCCTGAGGGGCAAAGGGGTCCAGGAAGGCTGGACGCTCTTCGCGAAGGAAATCCAAAAGGCCCAGGAGCAGGCTGTCCCCATGAGGCGCAAAATTAAAGGGCGGGGAAAATGGCCGGCCTGGTTGAACAAAGAGCTCTGGATGGGACTTAGGGAAAAAAGGAAGGTTTACCACCTTTGGATGAAGGGACAGGCAACTCAGGAGGAGTACAGAGATCTTGTTAGGTTACACAGAGAAAAAATTAGGAAGGCAAAAGCCCAGCTGGAACTCAACCTGGCCATTAATATAAGGGACAACAAAAAAAGCTTTTGTAACTACGTCAACAAAAAGAGAGTCAGGGAGAATCTCCATCCCTTCCTGGATGAGGGGGGAAACATTGCGACCAAGGACGAGGAGAAGGCTGAGATACTTAATGCCTTCTTTGCCTCTGTCTTCAATAGTCGGACCAGCTGTCCCCAGGGTGTTCAGCCTCCTGAGCTGGAAGCTAAGGATGGAGAGCAGCGTCCCCCATAGTCCAGGAGGAAGTAGTTAAGGATTTGCTTATGCACCTGGACACGCATAAGTCTATGGGGCCGGCTGGAATTCACCCAAGGGTACTCAGGGAGCTGGCGGGAGAGCTCACCAAGCCTCTCTCCATTATCTATCAACAATCCTGGTCAACAGGAGAGGTACCAGATGACTGGAGGGTGGCCAGTGTGACGCCCATCTACAAGAAGGGCCGGAAGGAGGATCCGGGAAACTATAGGCCTGTCAGCCTGACCTCGGTACCGGGAAAGATCACGGAGAGGATCACCTTGAGTGAGCTCTCACGGCAAGTGCAGGGCAGCCAAGGGATCCGCGCCAGCCAGCATGGGTTTATGAAAGGGAGGTCCTGCTTAACCAACTTGATCTCTTTCTATGACCATGTGACCCGCCTGCTCGATGCGGGGAAGGCTGTGGACGTTGTCTACCTGGACTTTGGTAAGGCCTTTGACACCGTCCCCCACAGCGTTCTCCTGGAGAAGCTGGCGAATCATGGCATAGACAAGTGTACTCTTCACTGGGTGAAAAACTGGCTGGATGGCCGTGCCCAGGGAGTTGTAATTAATGGGGTGAAATCCAGTTGGCGGCCGGTCACCAGTGGTGTCCCTCAGGGCTCAGTTTTGGGGCCAGTCTTGTTTAATATCTTTATTGATGATCTAGATAAGGGGATTGAGCGCACCCTCAGCAAGTTTGCAGATGACACCAAACTAGGTGGGAGTGTTGATCTGCTTGAGGGTCGGAAGACTCTACGGAGGGATCTGGACAGCTTGGATCAATGGGCCAAGGCCAATGGGATGAGGTTTAATAAGGCCAAGTGCCAGGTCCTGCATTTTGGTCACAACAACCCCAGGCAACGCTACAGGCTCGGGGAAGAGTGGCTGGAAAGCTGCCCAGCAGAAAAGGACCTGGGGGTGTTGGTGGACAGCCGGCTTCACGTGAGCCAGCCGTGTGCCCAGGTGGCCAAGAAGGCCAACGGCATCCCGGCCTGTATCAGGAATAGCTGGGCCAGCAGGAGTAGGGAAGTGATGGTGCCTCTGTACTCGGCACTGGTGAGGCCTCACCTTGAGCGCTGTGTCCAGTTCTGGGCCCCTCACTACAGGAAGGACACTGAGCTGCTGGACCGTGTCCAGAGGAGAGCCACCGAGCTGGTGGGGGGTCTAGAGAACAACTCATATGAGGAGAGGCTGAGGGAACTGGGCATGTTTAGTTTGGAGAAGAGGAGGCTGAGGGGAGACCTCATTGCCCTCTACAACTACCTGAAAGGAGGGTGTAGAGAGGTGGGTGTTGGCCTCCTCTCCCAAGGGAATAAAGACAGGACCAGAGGAAATGGTCTGAAGTTGCGGCAGGGGAGGTTTAGATTACATATTAGGAAGCACTACTTTACCAAGAGAGTGGTCAGGCACTGGAACAGACTGCCCAGGGAGGTGGTGGAGTCGCCACCCCTGGAGCTATTTAAGAAACGTTTAGACACGGCTCTCCAGGGCATGCTCTAGTGCCCGAGATTGTTGGTTTGCGTCTGTTTGTGGGTGGGTGTGCTGTGTGGTTGGTTGTGGGTGTGGCTACCTTTTTTTTTTCCTTTGTGTGGTTGGACTCGATGATCTCAAAGGTCCCATGCAACCACGAAGATTCTGCGATTCTGTGATTCTGTAATGTTGGGTCATCAGGGAGGGGAGCCATAGGACAGGGGGGAAGGGTTTGGAGAGTACCTTGGAGGAGAAAGACCTAGGAGGCCTGGTGGACAATAGGATGACCATGAGCCGACAATGTGTCCTTGTGGCCAAGAAGGCCAATGGCATCCTGGGGTGCATCAGGAAGAGTGTGACCAGCAGGTCGAGGGAGGTCATCCTCCCCCCTCTACTCTGCCCCGGGGGGGCCCCACCTGGAGCACTGCGTCCAGTTCCTGGCTCCCCAGTTCAAGAAGGACAGGGAACTGCTGGAGAGGGTACAGCAGAGGGCTACAAAGATGATGAGGGGACTGGAGCTTCTCCCTTACGAGGAAAGGCTGAGGGACTTGGGTCTTTTTAGTCTAGAGAAGAGAAGACTGAGGGGGGATTTGATCAATGCTGATAAATACTTAAAGGGTGGGTGTCAAGAGGACGGGGCTGCTCTTTTATCAGTGGTGCCCAGTGACAGGACAAGAGGGAACGAGCAGAACCTTGAACATGGGAAGTTCCACCTAAACATGAGGAGGAGCTTCTTTCCTGTGAGGGTGGCAGAGCCTTGGAACAGGCTGCCCAGGGGGGTGGCAGACTCTCCTTCTCTGGAGACATTCAAAACCCGCCTGGACAAGTTCCTGTGCAACCTCCTCTAGGTGGGCCTGCTGTGTGTGGGGAGGGGGGTTGGACTAGATGATCTGCAGAGGCCCCTTCCATCCCAATGTGATTCTGCGATTGCCTGATTCTGTGACACTGACAGAAAGGAGATTGAGATGAGATCAGGGGAAGAAATTCTTTGCTGTGAGGGTGGTGAGACTCTGGCCAACGGTGCCCAGAGAAGCTGTGGCTGCCCCAACCCTGGAGGCGTTCAAGGCCAGGTTGGACGGGGCTTGAAAAACCTGCTCTGGTGGGACGGGTCCCTGCCCAGGGCACAGGGTGGGACAAGGTGAGCTCACAGGTCCCTTCCAATCCAAACCAGTCTAGGATTCGGGGACATGCCTTCCAGCCCTGTCACCAGCTTGGTTGCCCTCCTCTGGAGGCATTCGAGGACCTTCCCATCCTTCTCCAACGGTGGGGCCCAGCCCTGCACCCAGGGCTCCAGGTGAGGCCGCACCAGCGCCGAGCACAGCGGGACAATCTCCGCTCTTGGCCGCCTGCTTCGACTGTGTTTGATGCCCCCCAGGATGGGGGTTGCCCTCTTGGTGCCAGGGGACACCGATGGCTCCTCCTCAGCTGCTGCCCCCAGCACCCCCGGCCGGACCCCTTTCTGCAGGGCTGCTCTCCAGCCACCCCTCTCCCCAGTTACACTCCTGCCCAGAGTTCCTCCCTCCCAGGGCAGAATCCTGCACTTTTACTGCTTCAACTTCACGCCACTGCTGATTGCCCAGTGCTCCAATCTACCTAGAGCCTTCTGCAAGGCCTCTTGGCCCTCAAGAGGGTCAACAGCACCTCCCGCTTTGGCATCATCAGCTCGTTAAGGGGGCATTCAACCCCCAAAATCCAGGGGAGCAACTCTTCCCACCAGTTTTCTCATTCCACTGACGATGTTAAACTCAACCATTTCATGATCACTGTGGCCAAGACCATCCCATCTCCCACCAGGCCTCCAGCAGGAGATGGGGGGGCTCTTGGAGGAGGGGGCGGGGCACAGGGAGCCCCCACATTCCATCCCTGGTGACCAAAGAGTCCTTAGCAGCAGAGAGACCGAGAGGACCGACGATGGCGCTGCCACCACTGTGGCTCCCACCGAACGGCCCCCGGGCCCCCGCGGCGACCCAGACGCTTCAGACTTTTGTGCTCCCACAAACCTTCTACCCCCAAGGTAGGGACTGACCCCAACCCGCAGCCCGGGGACACTCTCGGGGAACAGAGCGCAGGAGATGACCGCAGCCATGGCTCCTGTCTCTCTTCCAGGCTCAGCCACCCTGGTTCGACTGCCCGGCCAGGAGCAGCCCTTCCCCGCAGCCTGGCCACCCACCGTGGGGGTGGCCCCATGGGCCCCACAGGCCCCACCACCAGGTATCGACCCCCTGTCCCCTCTGCCACCTTCCGCCCCCGAGGACCCTGGTCACCTTCACCATCCCACCTCCCCTGTTCCCCCCACAGCACTTTTAGCACTGGGGGGTGGGGGGTTCAGCAAGCCCGGCTGAGGGAAGGACATGCCTTCCAGCCCCGTCACCAGCTTGGTTGCCCTCCTCTGGAGGCATTCAAGGACTTTCCTGTCCTTCTCCAACGGTGCAGTTACTCCCTTACAGCGCAGAATCCCGCACTTTTACTGCTTCAACTTCACGCCACTGCTGATTGCCCAGTGCTCCAACCTATCGAGAGCCTTCTGCAAGGCCTCTTGGCCCTCAGGAGGGTCAACCTTCTATACCCAAGGCAGAGACCGACCCCGACCCGCAGCCCGGGGACGCTCTCGGGGAACAGAGCGCAGGAGGTGACCACGGCCATGGCTCCTGTCTCTCTTCCAGGCTCAGCCACCCTGGTTCAACTGCCCGGCCAGGAGCAGCCCTTCCCCGCAGCCTGGCCACCCACCGTGAGGGTGGCCCCATGGGCCCCACAGGCCACACCACCAGGTATGGACCCCCTGTGCCCTCTGCCACCTTCAGCCCCCGAGCACTGTGGTCACCTTCACCATCCCACCTCCCCTGTTCCCCCCCAGCAGTTTTGGTACTGGGTGTGGAGGGTTCAACAAGCCCGGCTGAGCATCCCTGCCCTCACCTGCCCAGGAAATCCAATTTCCAGGGAATTTCCCAACCTGTGGGGGCCATCTCTCCTGTTTCCTCCCCCAAAGCACGTCCCTTCCCCAGTTTCCAGCCCCAGCCCCTCCGGCACAGCAGCTCACTCCGGGGAGCGACCGGCCACCAGCTCCCCAGGGGCCTGGCTCACAGCCGCGATGGGGGCCACGGGGGACAGCTCGGCGGGTGCCCTGGAGGCTGCCCACGGCCCACCACGCCTCCCTTTCCCCCCTCCCAGGGCTGCAGAGGGCCCCCTACGGTTGCTGCTTCGATCCCCGCTTCTTCCACGTGGAGTGGACCCTCACCAACCAGCCTCCGCCGGCCACCCCCACGCTCGGCCACGGCGCCGCTGCTCCCCCGGGCCCTGCCCTGTGGGGCCTCGCAGGCTGTGAGACCCTCCCGGCCTGGGCAGCCCCCGGCATCCTCCAGGGACAGCCCACACAGCCCCCGCTGACACAGCTCCCAGCCTACGGCCACCAGGGCAGAGCGGTGCCCGCAGCCCCCCCGCTGCTGCTGACCTCCATCCCCGGCCTCCAGCACGTCAAGGGACACCCTGCACGGAGCAACATCTTTAGCACGGCCACCCCTGCGGGGGCACCCCCACGCAGCCACGTACCCCCACGCAGCCACGTGCCCCCCAGACCCTCTGCTGTCCCCCACAAACCAGCTCCTGGGGACCCGGACAGCACCATCAAAGTCACCGAGGAGATGCTCCTCCAAGAGGCCCTCAGGCTCTTTGGTTCCTCCACGGACACGGTGGGGGCTGGCCAGGACAGCACCAGCAACATCCCCAGGCCTGGGGACCCTGATGCCACCAGAGGAGAGGGGAGAGCAGTGACACCAGCACCCACCGCAGTGCCAAACTTGATCCACGGCCACGATAACATCAAGGAACTGTCTTCAGGGACCAACAGCTCCAGCACGGCCACCCCTAAGGAGAGAACCCCGGACAGCAACATCCCCGCATACAGTGACACCTCCTCAGACACTGACATCTCCTGGGACAGCGTCACTTCCGTGGACGTCAGTGTCCCCACCAGCCCCTCTGCTGTCCCCTACAGCCAAACCCTCGGGGACCTCAGTGTGCCCCAGGAGGTGCCTCTGGAGGAGGCTCTGAAGCTCTTTGACTGCGCCGGGGAGGTGGCAGGGGTCGGCCAGGACAGTCCTGGCAGCAGCCCAAGGCCTGGAGACCCTGGTGACACCAGCACAGCTGTCTCCCCCTGTGACTTTGACTCCGTCGAGCTGCCCGAGGAGCTGCTGAGCCACAACTACAGCCTGGAGGAGACCATGGAGGCCGTGCGCTTCCTGGAGGAACTCCTCTATGGGACGGAGTCCCAGGAGCCCTGGGGGGATGTGGGGTTGGAGCTGCCACCAGAGTCCAAGGAGCCCTGGGGGGACTTGGGGACGGAGACGACACCAGAGCCCCAGGAGCCCTCGAGGGATGTGGGGACGGAGATGACCCCGGCACAGCTCGCCATGGGGGAGAGGCGGGGGACAAAGCGGGGAACCAGTCCCCCATCGCCACCACCCAGCAAGCGCAGGGCTCTCTCAAGGGGGCCGGGGACAGAGCAGGGGCCGAGTCCCACCGCAGGGAGGAGACGGAGATGATGGGAGGGGTGGCGGTTGTGTGTATTTGAGGGAGGAGGTGTATTTGGGGAGGGGCTGTGTGTACTCGGGGAGGGGGGCACCGTCTTCAGGGGAGGGGGGGCCTCGTATTTAGGGGAGGGGGGTGTGCAGTTGTGGAGAGGGCTGTATTTGGGGGGGGTACTTGGGGAGAGGGCTGTATTTGAGGGAGGGGGGTGTGTTTGAGGGAGGGGGGTGTGTTTGAGGGAGGGAGGGGGGTTGAGAGTAGCTTCAATAGAACCTTTTCTCTTGTGTTAAAAAGTTGTTTCAATTAAAAGTTGTTTCTCCAGAACCGCTCTGTGCCTGTTTAGGGGCGGGGGCGGGGGCGGGGGCAGGGAGGGAGGGAGCGCAGGGGGCACCGGGAATCAGAACCCCCCCCCAGGTGCCACAGCCCCCATGAGCCCCCAGTCGGAGCCCACGAACCCCAAAGGGCAACAAGCTGCCCCCAGGGACGAGCTACCACCAGCGGGGTGGCAGTGGCCAGGGGGGGACTCCCCTGTCCTCTTCCCCAGGGGCAGCCAGGACAGAGGGGTCCCTGCAGGACCCACCGACACGGCCCCACGCAGAAGAGCCCCAGCCCCAGAGAGACCTGGACAGGCTGGAGAGCTGGGCAAGGAAGAACCTCATGAGGTTCAACAGGGAAAAGTGTAAGGTGCTACACCTGGGCAAGAAGAATGTCAGGCACCAATACAGGTTAGGCGTGGACCTGCTGGAGCCAAGCTCCGAAGAGAAAGATCTGGGAGTCCTGGTAGACAGCAAAATGACAATGAGCAAGCAATGTGCTCTTGTGGCCAGGAGGGCCAACAGAATCCTGGGCTGCATAGGGAAGAGTGTGGCCAGTAGGTCGAGGGAAGTCATTCTCCCCCTCTACTCTGCACTGGTGAGGCCACAACTGGAGTATTGCATCCAGTTCTGGGCTCCCCAATTCAAGAGGGATAGGGAACTACTGGAAAGGGTCCAGCGAAGGGCAACAAAGATGATTAAGGGATTGGAGCATCTCCCTTATGAGGAAAGGCTAAGAGAGCTGGGACTCTTTAGCCTGGAGAAGAGAAGGCTGAGGGGAGACCTTATTAACGCCTGTAAGTATCTCAAGGGTGGGTTGAAGGAGGAGGGAGCCAGACTCTTTTCAGTGGTTCCCAGTGACAGGACAAGGGGCAACGGGCACAAGTTGGAACATAGGAGGTTCCACTCGAATATGAGGAAGAATTTCTTCACGGTGAGGGTGACAGAGCCCTGGAACAGGCTGCCCAGGGAGGTTGTGGAGTCCCCTTCTTTGGAGATTTTCAAGACCCGCCTGGATGCAGTCCTGAGTAGCATTCTCTAAGCAATCCTGCTTCAGCAGGGGAGTTGGACTAGATGATCTATATGGTCCCTTCCAACTCTAAAAAAAATTCAGTGAAATTCAGTGAAATTCAGAAAGCAGCACGCAGCCCCCGGGACAAGGACAGCCCTTGGGGACCGAGATGGGGGACACACACACCACAACACGGGCTGCAAGGCCTTGCTCTGGAACCCGGCCAGCGTCCCCTCCTGCGGGGACAGGGCTCGGGACACAGTCCCCCAAAGCCTGGGGACAATCACACCCGTCCTCGGCTCACACCGCGCTCGGCTCCAGAGCCCGGCTTTGCCTCCCGACTGCAGGAAAATCACCACAAATCACCCAAGAAGGGCATTCTTAAGGGCTTTGTCCAAACGCCTCTCAAACAAGGAGACACTTGGGGCATCAACCACCTCCCCAGGACACCTCTTCCAGCGTTTGACCACCACCTTGGCAAAGAAATGCTTCCTAATCCCTCTAAGGGGGATTTTGTGCTGGGAGTCTTCTTTAGTAACCTGCTTCCTTTACCTGCCTAAAAGGGGCTGTTCCTGAACAGCTCTATGCCCTTCTTTAACTTAAAAAGCCTGTCCTGAAACCATCAACCTCAGTCCCTTACCAGTGCCGTTCCCTCAGTTTAGCTTTCAGAGAGCCGGGGGTCTGAATTCATCCTTGACAAAAACCACAACAGCTAACTCATTTTCCTGCAGTCACTTGGCTCCTCTTCATCTGCAAAGAAGAAACCACAGCTCCAAGACTGAGCATCATAACTGCAAATTCCAACCTCTTCCACGCCACCCTCATCCGCAGAAGCTCCATGGAGTTCCACTCACCTGCTCCACGCCGATCCCACAACTGGAGGCTGCAGCAACAATTAATTATGGCACCTAAGAGACCAAGAAACACAAAATTACCATGCCGCTTATGAACCGTCACCGGTCCTGTACTCCTCTTTGATACATCCCGGCTCATCTCAAAAGTAATAAACTAGAACACACCAGACCTCATTGAAACCCAAACTGAAATAGAAAGCCAATATGAGGGAGAGCGATGAACCTGCCTCCCTTTCCTAGCCATGCCTCAGTCCCAAAGCTCACCCAACCAGGATGAGCAGGTTGATGAAGTATTCTGTAAGCGGCTGGCTGAAGTCTTGCCATCGCCAGCCCTTGTTCTGGTTAGGGGCTTCAGCCTACCGGATATCTGCTGGAAATATAACACTGCAGAGAGCAGGCAAGGCTAGGAGGTTCCTTGAGTGTATGGAAGATAACTTCCTTACGCAACTGGTAGGAGAGCCTACTAGGGGAGGCGCCTCGCTAGACCTACTTTTCACAAACAAAGAAGGACTAGTGGGAGATGTGGAGGTCGGAGGCCGTCTTGGCCTTAGCGATCATCAAACGGTCAAGTTTTCAATTCTTAGTGAGGTAAGGAAGGGGGTTAGCAAAACCTCCACCTTGGCCTTCCGGAGGGCGCACTTCAGCCTGTTCAGAACCCTGGTTGGGAGGGTCCCTTGGGAGATAATCCTGAGGGGCAAAGGGGTCCAGGAAGGCTGGACGCTCTTCGCGAAGGAAATCCAAAAGGCCCAGGAGCAGGCTGTCCCCATGAGGCGCAAAATTAAAGGGCGGGGAAAATGGCCGGCCTGGTTGAACAAAGAGCTCTGGATGGGACTTAGGGAAAAAAGGAAGGTTTACCACCTTTGGATGAAGGGACAGGCAACTCAGGAGGAGTACAGAGATCTTGTTAGGTTACACAGAGAAAAAATTAGGAAGGCAAAAGCCCAGCTGGAACTCAACCTGGCCATTAATATAAGGGACAACAAAAAAAGCTTTTGTAACTACGTCAACAAAAAGAGAGTCAGGGAGAATCTCCATCCCTTCCTGGATGAGGGGGGAAACATTGCGACCAAGGACGAGGAGAAGGCTGAGATACTTAATGCCTTCTTTGCCTCTGTCTTCAATAGTCGGACCAGCTGTCCCCAGGGTGTTCAGCGTCCTGAGCTGGAAGCTAAGGATGGAGAGCAGCGTCCCCCATAGTCCAGGAGGAAGTAGTTAAGGATTTGCTTATGCACCTGGACACGCATAAGTCTATGGGGCCGGCTGGAATTCACCCAAGGGTACTCAGGGAGCTGGCGGGAGAGCTCACCAAGCCTCTCTCCATTATCTATCAACAATCCTGGTCAACAGGAGAGGTACCAGATGACTGGAGGGTGGCCAGTGTGACGCCCATCTACAAGAAGGGCCGGAAGGAGCATCCGGGAAACTATAGGCCTGTCAGCCTGACCTCGGTACCGGGAAAGATCACGGAGAGGATCACCTTGAGTGAGCTCTCACGGCAAGTGCAGGGCAGCCAAGGGATCCGCGCCAGCCAGCATGGGTTTATGAAAGGGAGGTCCTGCTTAACCAACTTGATCTCTTTCTATGACCATGTGACCCGCCTGCTCGATGCGGGGAAGGCTGTGGACGTTGTCTACCTGGACTTTGGTAAGGCCTTTGACACCGTCCCCCACAGCGTTCTCCTGGAGAAGCTGGCGAATCATGGCATAGACAAGTGTACTCTTCACTGGGTGAAAAACTGGCTGGATGGCCGTGCCCAGGGAGTTGTAATTAATGGGGTGAAATCCAGTTGGCGGCCGGTCACCAGTGGTGTCCCTCAGGGCTCAGTTTTGGGGCCAGTCTTGTTTAATATCTTTATTGATGATCTAGATAAGGGGATTGAGCGCACCCTCAGCAAGTTTGCAGATGACACCAAACTAGGTGGGAGTGTTGATCTGCTTGAGGGTCGGAAGACTCTACGGAGGGATCTGGACAGCTTGGATCAATGGGCCAAGGCCAATGGGATGAGGTTTAATAAGGCCAAGTGCCAGGTCCTGCATTTTGGTCACAACAACCCCAGGCAACGCTACAGGCTCGGGGAAGAGTGGCTGGAAAGCTGCCCAGCAGAAAAGGACCTGGGGGTGTTGGTGGACAGCCGGCTTCACGTGAGCCAGCCGTGTGCCCAGGTGGCCAAGAAGGCCAACGGCATCCCGGCCTGTATCAGGAATAGCTGGGCCAGCAGGAGTAGGGAAGTGATGGTGCCTCTGTACTCGGCACTGGTGAGGCCTCACCTTGAGCGCTGTGTCCAGTTCTGGGCCCCTCACTACAGGAAGGACACTGAGCTGCTGGACCGTGTCCAGAGGAGAGCCACCGAGCTGGTGGGGGGTCTAGAGAACAACTCATATGAGGAGGGGCTGAGGGAACTGGGCATGTTTAGTTTGGAGAAGAGGAGGCTGAGGGGAGACCTCATTGCCCTCTACAACTACCTGAAAGGAGGGTGTAGAGAGGTGGGTGTTGGCCTCCTCTCCCAAGGGAATAAAGACAGGACCAGAGGAAATGGTCTGAAGTTGCGGCAGGGGAGGTTTAGATTACATATTAGGAAGCACTACTTTACCAAGAGAGTGGTCAGGCACTGGAACAGACTGCCCAGGGAGGTGGTGGAGTCGCCATCCCTGGAGCTATTTAAGAAACGTTTAGACACGGCTCTCCAGGGCATGCTCTAGTGCCCGAGATTGTTGGTTTGCGTCTGTTTGTGGGTGGGTGTGCTGTGTGGTTGGTTGTGGGTGTGGCTACCTTTTTTTTTTCCTTTGTGTGGTTGGACTCGATGATCTCAAAGGTCCCATGCAACCACGAAGATTCTGCGATTCTGTGATTCTGTAATGTTGGGTCATCAGGGAGGGGAGCCATAGGACAGGGGGGAAGGGTTTGGAGAGTACCTTGGAGGAGAAAGACCTAGGAGGCCTGGTGGACAATAGGATGACCATGAGCCGACAATGTGCCCTTGTGGCCAAGAAGGCCAATGGCATCCTGGGGTGCATCAGGAAGAGTGTGACCAGCAGGTCGAGGGAGGTCATCCTCCCCCCTCTACTCTGCCCCGGGGGCCCCCACCTGGAGCACTGCGTCCAGTTCTGGGCTCCCCAGTTCAAGAAGGACAGGGAACTGCTGGAGAGGGTACAGCAGAGGGCTACAAAGATGATGAGGGGACTGGAGCTTCTCCCTTACGAGGAAAGGCTGAGGGACTTGGGTCTTTTTAGTCTAGAGAAGAGAAGACTGAGGGGGGATTTGATCAATGCTGATAAATACTTAAAGGGTGGGTGTCAAGAGGACGGGGCTGCTCTTTTATCAGTGGTGCCCAGTGACAGGACAAGAGGGAACGAGCAGAACCTTGAACATGGGAAGTTCCACCTAAACATGAGGAGGAGCTTCTTTCCTGTGAGGGTGGCAGAGCCTTGGAACAGGCTGCCCAGGGGGGTGGCAGACTCTCCTTCTCTGGAGACATTCAAAACCCGCCTGGACAAGTTCCTGTGCAACCTCCTCTAGGTGGGCCTGCTGTGTGTGGGGAGGGGGGTTGGACTAGATGATCTGCAGAGGCCCCTTCCATCCCAATGTGATTCTGCGATTGCCTGATTCTGTGACACTGACAGAAAGGAGATTGAGATGAGATCAGGGGAAGAAATTCTTTGCTGTGAGGGTGGTGAGACTCTGGCCAACGGTGCCCAGAGAAGCTGTGGCTGCCCCAACCCTGGAGGCGTTCAAGGCCAGGTTGGACGGGGCTTGAAAAACCTGCTCTGGTGGGACGGGTCCCTGCCCAGGGCACAGGGTGGGACAAGGTGAGCTCACAGGTCCCTTCCAATCCAAACCAGTCTAGGATTCGGGGACATGCCTTCCAGCCCTGTCACCAGCTTGGTTGCCCTCCTCTGGAGGCATTCGAGGACCTTCCCATCCTTCTCCAACGGTGGGGCCCAGCCCTGCACCCAGGGCTCCAGGTGAGGCCGCACCAGCGCCGAGCACAGCGGGACAATCTCCGCTCTTGGCCGCCTGCTTCGACTGTGTTTGATGCCCCCCAGGATGGGGGTTGCCCTCTTGGTGCCAGGGGACACCGATGGCTCCTCCTCAGCTGCTGCCCCCAGCACCCCCGGCCGGACCCCTTTCTGCAGGGCTGCTCTCCAGCCACCCCTCTCCCCAGTTACACTCCTGCCCAGAGTTCCTCCCTCCCAGGGCAGAATCCTGCACTTTTACTGCTTCAACTTCACGCCACTGCTGATTGCCCAGTGCTCCAATCTACCTAGAGCCTTCTGCAAGGCCTCTTGGCCCTCAAGAGGGTCAACAGCACCTCCCGCTTTGGCATCATCAGCTCGTTAAGGGGGCATTCAACCCCCAAAATCCAGGGGAGCAACTCTTCCCACCAGTTTTCTCATTCCACTGACAATGTTAAACTCAACCATTTCATGATCACTGTGGCCAAGACCATCCCATCTCCCACCAGGCCTCCAGCAGGAGATGGGGGGGCTCTTGGAGGAGGGGGCGGGGCACAGGGAGCCCCCACATTCCATCCCTGGTGACCAAAGAGTCCTTAGCAGCAGAGAGACCGAGAGGACCGACGATGGCGCTGCCACCACTGTGGCTCCCACCGAACGGCCCCCGGGCCCCCGCGGCGACCCAGACGCTTCAGACTTTTGTGCTCCCACAAACCTTCTACCCCCAAGGTAGGGACTGACCCCAACCCGCAGCCCGGGGACACTCTCGGGGAACAGAGCGCAGGAGATGACCGCAGCCATGGCTCCTGTCTCTCTTCCAGGCTCAGCCACCCTGGTTCGACTGCCCGGCCAGGAGCAGCCCTTCCCCGCAGCCTGGCCACCCACCGTGGGGGTGGCCCCATGGGCCCCACAGGCCCCACCACCAGGTATCGACCCCCTGTCCCCTCTGCCACCTTCCGCCCCCGAGGACCCTGGTCACCTTCACCATCCCACCTCCCCTGTTCCCCCCACAGCACTTTTAGCACTGGGGGGTGGGGGGTTCAGCAAGCCCGGCTGAGGGAAGGACATGCCTTCCAGCCCCGTCACCAGCTTGGTTGCCCTCCTCTGGAGGCATTCAAGGACTTTCCTGTCCTTCTCCAACGGTGCAGTTACTCCCTTACAGCGCAGAATCCCGCACTTTTACTGCTTCAACTTCACGCCACTGCTGATTGCCCAGTGCTCCAACCTATCGAGAGCCTTCTGCAAGGCCTCTTGGCCCTCAGGAGGGTCAACCTTCTATACCCAAGGCAGAGACCGACCCCGACCCGCAGCCCGGGGACGCTCTCGGGGAACAGAGCGCAGGAGGTGACCACGGCCATGGCTCCTGTCTCTCTTCCAGGCTCAGCCACCCTGGTTCAACTGCCCGGCCAGGAGCAGCCCTTCCCCGCAGCCTGGCCACCCACCGTGAGGGTGGCCCCATGGGCCCCACAGGCCACACCACCAGGTATGGACCCCCTGTGCCCTCTGCCACCTTCAGCCCCCGAGCACTGTGGTCACCTTCACCATCCCACCTCCCCTGTTCCCCCCCAGCAGTTTTGGTACTGGGTGTGGAGGGTTCAACAAGCCCGGCTGAGCATCCCTGCCCTCACCTGCCCAGGAAATCCAATTTCCAGGGAATTTCCCAACCTGTGGGGGCCATCTCTCCTGTTTCCTCCCCCAAAGCACGTCCCTTCCCCAGTTTCCAGCCCCAGCCCCTCCGGCACAGCAGCTCACTCCGGGGAGCGACCGGCCACCAGCTCCCCAGGGGCCTGGCTCACAGCCGCGATGGGGGCCACGGGGGACAGCTCGGCGGGTGCCCTGGAGGCTGCCCACGGCCCACCACGCCTCCCTTTCCCCCCTCCCAGGGCTGCAGAGGGCCCCCTACGGTTGCTGCTTCGATCCCCGCTTCTTCCACGTGGAGTGGACCCTCACCAACCAGCCTCCGCCGGCCACCCCCACGCTCGGCCACGGCGCCGCTGCTCCCCCGGGCCCTGCCCTGTGGGGCCTCGCAGGCTGTGAGACCCTCCCGGCCTGGGCAGCCCCCGGCATCCTCCAGGGACAGCCCACACAGCCCCCGCTGACACAGCTCCCAGCCTACGGCCACCAGGGCAGAGCGGTGCCCGCAGCCCCCCCGCTGCTGCTGACCTCCATCCCCGGCCTCCAGCACGTCAAGGGACACCCTGCACGGAGCAACATCTTTAGCACGGCCACCCCTGCGGGGGCACCCCCACGCAGCCACGTACCCCCACGCAGCCACGTGCCCCCCAGACCCTCTGCTGTCCCCCACAAACCAGCTCCTGGGGACCCGGACAGCACCATCAAAGTCACCGAGGAGATGCTCCTCCAAGAGGCCCTCAGGCTCTTTGGTTCCTCCACGGACACGGTGGGGGCTGGCCAGGACAGCACCAGCAACATCCCCAGGCCTGGGGACCCTGATGCCACCAGAGGAGAGGGGAGAGCAGTGACACCAGCACCCACCGCAGTGCCAAACTTGATCCACGGCCACGATAACATCAAGGAACTGTCTTCAGGGACCAACAGCTCCAGCACGGCCACCCCTAAGGAGAGAACCCCGGACAGCAACATCCCCGCATACAGTGACACCTCCTCAGACACTGACATCTCCTGGGACAGCGTCACTCCCGTGGACGCCAGTGTCCCCACCAGCCCCTCTGCTGTCCCCTACAGCCAAACCCTCGGGGACCTCAGTGTGCCCCAGGAGGTGCCTCTGGAGGAGGCTCTGAAGCTCTTTGACTGCTCCGGGGAGGTGGCAGGGGTCGGCCAGGACAGTCCTGGCAGCAGCCCAAGGCCTGGAGACCCTGGTGACACCAGCACAGCCGTCTCCCCCTGTGACTTTGACTCCGTCGAGCTGCCCGAGGAGCTGCTGAGCCACAACTACAGCCTGGAGGAGACCATGGAGGCCGTGCGCTTCCTGGAGGAACTCCTCTATGGGACGGAGTCCCAGGAGCCCTGGGGGGATGTGGGGTTGGAGCTGCCACCAGAGTCCAAGGAGCCCTGGGGGGACTTGGGGACGGAGACGACACCAGAGCCCCAGGAGCCCTCGAGGGATGTGGGGACGGAGATGACCCCGGCACAGCTCGCCATGGGGGAGAGGCGGGGGACAAAGCGGGGAACCAGTCCCCCATCGCCACCACCCAGCAAGCGCAGGGCTCTCTCAAGGGGGCCGGGGACAGAGCAGGGGCCGAGTCCCACCGCAGGGAGGAGACGGAGATGATGGGAGGGGTGGCGGTTGTGTGTATTTGAGGGAGGAGGTGTATTTGGGGAGGGGCTGTGTGTACTCGGGGAGGGGGGCACCGTCTTCAGGGGAGGGGGGGCCTCGTATTTAGGGGAGGGGGGTGTGCAGTTGTGGAGAGGGCTGTATTTGGGGGGGGTACTTGGGGAGAGGGCTGTATTTGAGGGAGGGGGGTGTGTTTGAGGGAGGGAGGGGGGTTGAGAGTAGCTTCAATAGAACCTTTTCTCTTGTGTTAAAAAGTTGTTTCTCCAGAACCGCTCTGTGCCTGTTTAGGGGCGGGGGCGGGGGCGGGGGCAGGGAGGGAGGGAGCGCAGGGGGCACCGGGAATCAGAACCCCCCCCCAGGTGCCACAGCCCCCATGAGCCCCCAGTCGGAGCCCACGAACCCCAAAGGGCAACAAGCTGCCCCCAGGGACGAGCTACCACCAGCGGGGTGGCAGTGGCCAGGGGGGGACTCCCCTGTCCTCTTCCCCAGGGGCAGCCAGGACAGAGGGGTCCCTGCAGGACCCACCGACACGGCCCCACGCAGAAGAGCCCCAGCCCCAGAGAGACCTGGACAGGCTGGAGAGCTGGGCAAGGAAGAACCTCATGAGGTTCAACAGGGAAAAGTGTAAGGTGCTACACCTGGGCAAGAAGAATGTCAGGCACCAATACAGGTTAGGCGTGGACCTGCTGGAGCCAAGCTCCGAAGAGAAAGATCTGGGAGTCCTGGTAGACAGCAAAATGACAATGAGCAAGCAATGTGCTCTTGTGGCCAGGAGGGCCAACAGAATCCTGGGCTGCATAGGGAAGAGTGTGGCCAGTAGGTCGAGGGAAGTCATTCTCCCCCTCTACTCTGCACTGGTGAGGCCACAACTGGAGTATTGCATCCAGTTCTGGGCTCCCCAATTCAAGAGGGATAGGGAACTACTGGAAAGGGTCCAGCGAAGGGCAACAAAGATGATTAAGGGATTGGAGCATCTCCCTTATGAGGAAAGGCTAAGAGAGCTGGGACTCTTTAGCCTGGAGAAGAGAAGGCTGAGGGGAGACCTTATTAACGCCTGTAAGTATCTCAAGGGTGGGTTGAAGGAGGAGGGAGCCAGACTCTTTTCAGTGGTTCCCAGTGACAGGACAAGGGGCAACGGGCACAAGTTGGAACATAGGAGGTTCCACTCGAATATGAGGAAGAATTTCTTCACGGTGAGGGTGACAGAGCCCTGGAACAGGCTGCCCAGGGAGGTTGTGGAGTCCCCTTCTTTGGAGATTTTCAAGACCCGCCTGGATGCAGTCCTGAGTAGCATTCTCTAAGCAATCCTGCTTCAGCAGGGGAGTTGGACTAGATGATCTATATGGTCCCTTCCAACTCTAAAAAAAATTCAGTGAAATTCAGTGAAATTCAGAAAGCAGCACGCAGCCCCCGGGACAAGGACAGCCCTTGGGGACCGAGATGGGGGACACACACACCACAACACGGGCTGCAAGGCCTTGCTCTGGAACCCGGCCAGCGTCCCCTCCTGCGGGGACAGGGCTCGGGACACAGTCCCCCAAAGCCTGGGGACAATCACACCCGTCCTCGGCTCACACCGCGCTCGGCTCCAGAGCCCGGCTTTGCCTCCCGACTGCAGGAAAATCACCACAAATCACCCAAGAAGGGCATTCTTAAGGGCTTTGTCCAAACGCCTCTCAAACAAGGAGACACTTGGGGCATCAACCACCTCCCCAGGACACCTCTTCCAGCGTTTGACCACCACCTTGGCAAAGAAATGCTTCCTAATCCCTCTAAGGGGGATTTTGTGCTGGGAGTCTTCTTTAGTAACCTGCTTCCTTTACCTGCCTAAAAGGGGCTGTTCCTGAACAGCTCTATGCCCTTCTTTAACTTAAAAAGCCTGTCCTGAAACCGTCAACCTCAGTCCCTTACCAGTGCCGTTCCCTCAGTTTAGCTTTCAGAGAGCCGGGGGTCTGAATTCATCCTTGACAAAAACCACAACAGCTAACTCATTTTCCTGCAGTCACTTGGCTCCTCTTCATCTGCAAAGAAGAAACCACAGCTCCAAGACTGAGCATCATAACTGCAAATTCCAACCTCTTCCACGACACCCTCATCCGCAGAAGCTCCATGGAGTTCCACTCACCTGCTCCACGCCGATCCCACAACTGGAGGCTGCAGCAACAATTAATTATGGCACCTAAGAGACCAAGAAACACAAAATTACCATGCCGCTTATGAACCGTCACCGGTCCTGTACTCCTCTTTGATACATCCCGGCTCATCTCAAAAGTAGTAAACTAGAACACACCAGACCTCATTGAAACCCAAACTGAAACAGAAAGCCAATATGAGGGAGAGCGATGAACCTGCCTCCCTTTCCTAGCCATGCCTCAGTCCCAAAGCTCACCCAACCAGGATGAGCAGGTTGATGAAGTATTCTGTAAGCGGCTGGCTGAAGTCTTGCCATCGCCAGCCCTTGTTCTGGTTGGGGACTTCAGCCTACCGGATATCTGCTGGAAATATAACACTGCAGAGAGCAGGCAAGGCTAGGAGGTTCCTTGAGTGTATGGAAGATAACTTCCTTACGCAACTGGTAGGAGAGCCTACTAGGGGAGGCGCCTCGCTAGACCTACTTTTCACAAACAAAGAAGGACTAGTGGGAGATGTGGAGGTCGGAGGCCGTCCTGGCCTTAGCGATCATCAAACGGTCAAGTTTTCAATTCTTAGTGATGATTCAGAGAATGAATGGTTAAAGGTTGTTAGTGTGGATTTAGTACAGCCTGGCAAAGAACAGAGCTCGGAGCCCAGCACTCCAAGATAAAGAAATGGCCTTGTGTATAAGATAGCGGGAACAGCCTGCATGCTAAGGAGGAACCCAACTGTCTGGGTAAAGTGTCCATCTGGTCGGGACCAGTTTTGCGGTTTTGGGGTCCAGCCAAACCAGCATTCTAGGACAAAGGTGAAGGTACACGGTGAAGAAGACTGCGAGCCTTCCTCCAGAAGACCCCGGCCCACGACCACCAGGCGACAGTGCGATGCGGCAAGGGGAGGAGACTTATGATAATGAGTTCCTAGAAATAATTAGAATAGTAATGCCTTTTCTTAGAATCAATTCTAATAACCCAGCCCACCTTAATGAATATGTATGCTTTTCATCATAAATAGACGCTTGTTTTACAAACCGGTGTGCAAATTTGGAGGAGCAATCCCGGCGCAATTATTGTACCCGGCGCCGCAATAAACATACCTGCTTTATAACTCTCTGCGAGTTGTAAGGTTTGTTTCCATGCGTCAGTGAGGTAAGGAAGGGGGTTAGCAAAACCTCCACCTTGGCCTTCCGGAGGGCGCACTTCAGCCTGTTCAGAACCCTGGTTGGGAGGGTCCCTTGGGAGATAATCCTGAGGGGCAAAGGGGTCCAGGAAGGCTGGACGCTCTTCGCGAAGGAAATCCAAAAGGCCCAGGAGCAGGCTGTCCCCATGAGGCGCAAAATTAAAGGGCGGGGAAAATGGCCGGCCTGGTTGAACAAAGAGCTCTGGATGGGACTTAGGGAAAAAAGGAAGGTTTACCACCTTTGGATGAAGGGACAGGCAACTCAGGAGGAGTACAGAGATCTTGTTAGGTTACACAGAGAAAAAATTAGGAAGGCAAAAGCCCAGCTGGAACTCAACCTGGCCATTAATATAAGGGACAACAAAAAAAGCTTTTGTAAATACGTCAACAAAAAGAGAGTCAGGGAGAATCTCCATCCCTTCCTGGATGAGGGGGGAAACATTGCGACCAAGGACGAGGAGAAGGCTGAGATACTTAATGCCTTCTTTGCCTCTGTCTTCAATAGTCGGACCAGCTATCCCCAGGGTGTTCAGCCTCCTGAGCTGGAAGCTAAGGATGGAGAGCAGAACAACCCCCCCATAGTCCAGGAGGAAGTAGTTAAGGATTTGCTTATGCACCTGGACACGCATAAGTCTATGGGGCCGGCTGGAATTCACCCAAGGGTACTCAGGGAGCTGGCGGGAGAGCTCACCAAGCCTCTCTCCATTATCTATCAACAATCCTGGTCAACAGGAGAGGTACCAGATGACTGGAGGGTGGCCAGTGTGACGCCCATCTACAAGAAGGGCCGGAAGGAGGATCTGGGAAACTATAGGCCTGTCAGCCTGACCTCGGTACCGGGAAAGATCACGGAGAGGATCACCTTGAGTGAGCTCTCACGGCAAGTGCAGGGCAGCCAAGGGATCCGCGCCAGCCAGCATGGGTTTATGAAAGGGAGGTCCTGCTTAACCAACTTGATCTCTTTCTATGACCATGTGACCCGCCTGCTCGATGCGGGGAAGGCTGTGGACGTTGTCTACCTGGACTTTGGTAAGGCCTTTGACACCGTCCCCCACAGCGTTCTCCTGGAGAAGCTGGCGAATCATGGCATAGACAAGTGTACTCTTCACTGGGTGAAAAACTGGCTGGATGGCCGTGCCCAGGGAGTTGTAATTAATGGGGTGAAATCCAGTTGGCGGCCGGTCACCAGTGGTGTCCCTCAGGGCTCAGTTTTGGGGCCAGTCTTGTTTAATATCTTTATTGATGATCTAGATAAGGGGATTGAGCGCACCCTCAGCAAGTTTGCAGATGACACCAAACTAGGTGGGAGTGTTGATCTGCTTGAGGGTCGGAAGACTCTACGGAGGGATCTGGACAGCTTGGATCAATGGGCCAAGGCCAATGGGATGAGGTTTAATAAGGCCAAGTGCCAGGTCCTGCATTTTGGTCACAACAACCCCAGGCAACGCTACAGGCTCGGGGAAGAGTGGCTGGAAAGCTGCCCAGCAGAAAAGGACCTGGGGGTGTTGGTGGACAGCCGGCTTCACGTGAGCCAGCCGTGTGCCCAGGTGGCCAAGAAGGCCAACGGCATCCCGGCCTGTATCAGGAATAGCTGGGCCAGCAGGAGTAGGGAAGTGATGGTGCCTCTGTACTCGGCACTGGTGAGGCCTCACCTTGAGCGCTGTGTCCAGTTCTGGGCCCCTCACTACAGGAAGGACACTGAGCTGCTGGACCGTGTCCAGAGGAGAGCCACCGAGCTGGTGGGGGGTCTAGAGAACAACTCATATGAGGAGGGGCTGAGGGAACTGGGCATGTTTAGTTTGGAGAAGAGGAGGCTGAGGGGAGACCTCATTGCCCTCTACAACTACCTGAAAGGAGGGTGTAGAGAGGTGGGTGTTGGCCTCCTCTCCCAAGGGAATAAAGACAGGACCAGAGGAAATGGTCTGAAGTTGCGGCAGGGGAGGTTTAGATTACATATTAGGAAGCACTACTTTACCAAGAGAGTGGTCAGGCACTGGAACAGACTGCCCAGGGAGGTGGTGGAGTCGCCACCCCTGGAGCTATTTAAGAAACGTTTAGACACGGCTCTCCAGGGCATGCTCTAGTGCCCGAGATTGTTGGTTTGCGTCTGTTTGTGGGTGGGTGTGCTGTGTGGTTGGTTGTGGGTGTGGCTACCTTTTTTTTTTCCTTTGTGTGGTTGGACTCGATGATCTCAAAGGTCCCATGCAACCACGAAGATTCTGCGATTCTGTGATTCTGTAATGTTGGGTCATCAGGGAGGGGAGCCATAGGACAGGGGGGAAGGGTTTGGAGAGTACCTTGGAGGAGAAAGACCTAGGAGGCCTGGTGGACAATAGGATGACCATGAGCCGACAATGTGCCCTTGTGGCCAAGAAGGCCAATGGCATCCTGGGGTGCATCAGGAAGAGTGTGACCAGCAGGTCGAGGGAGGTCATCCTCCCCCCTCTACTCTGCCCCAGGGGCCCCCACCTGGAGCACTGTGTCCAGTTCCTGGCTCCCCAGTTCAAGAAGGACAGGGAACTGCTGGAGAGGGTACAGCAGAGGGCTACAAAGATGATGAGGGGACTGGAGCTTCTCCCTTACGAGGAAAGGCTGAGGGACTTGGGTCTTTTTAGTCTAGAGAAGAGAAGACTGAGGGGGGATTTGATCAATGCTGATAAATACTTAAAGGGTGGGTGTCAAGAGGACGGGGCTGCTCTTTTATCAGTGGTGCCCAGTGACAGGACAAGAGGGAACGAGCAGAACCTTGAACATGGGAAGTTCCACCTAAACATGAGGAGGAGCTTCTTTCCTGTGAGGGTGGCAGAGCCTTGGAACAGGCTGCCCAGGGGGGTGGCAGACTCTCCTTCTCTGGAGACATTCAAAACCCGCCTGGACAAGTTCCTGTGCAACCTCCTCTAGGTGGGCCTGCTGTGTGTGGGGAGGGGGGTTGGACTAGATGATCTGCAGAGGCCCCTTCCATCCCAATGTGATTCTGCGATTGCCTGATTCTGTGACACTGACAGAAAGGAGATTGAGATGAGATCAGGGGAAGAAATTCTTTGCTGTGAGGGTGGTGAGACTCTGGCCAACGGTGCCCAGAGAAGCTGTGGCTGCCCCAACCCTGGAGGCGTTCAAGGCCAGGTTGGACGGGGCTTGAAAAACCTGCTCTGGTGGGACGGGTCCCTGCCCAGGGCACAGGGTGGGACAAGGTGAGCTCACAGGTCCCTTCCAATCCAAACCAGTCTAGGATTCGGGGACATGCCTTCCAGCCCTGTCACCAGCTTGGTTGCCCTCCTCTGGAGGCATTCGAGGACCTTCCCATCCTTCTCCAACGGTGGGGCCCAGCCCTGCACCCAGGGCTCCAGGTGAGGCCGCACCAGCGCCGAGCACAGCGGGACAATCTCCGCTCTTGGCCGCCTGCTTCGACTGTGTTTGATGCCCCCCAGGATGGGGGTTGCCCTCTTGGTGCCAGGGGACACCGATGGCTCCTCCTCAGCTGCTGCCCCCAGCACCCCCGGCCGGACCCCTTTCTGCAGGGCTGCTCTCCAGCCACCCCTCTCCCCAGTTACACTCCTGCCCAGAGTTCCTCCCTCCCAGGGCAGAATCCTGCACTTTTACTGCTTCAACTTCACGCCACTGCTGATTGCCCAGTGCTCCAATCTACCTAGAGCCTTCTGCAAGGCCTCTTGGCCCTCAAGAGGGTCAACAGCACCTCCCGCTTTGGCATCATCAGCTCGTTAAGGGGGCATTCAACCCCCAAAATCCAGGGGAGCAACTCTTCCCACCAGTTTTCTCATTCCACTGACGATGTTAAACTCAACCATTTCATGATCACTGTGGCCAAGACCATCCCATCTCCCACCAGGCCTCCAGCAGGAGATGGGGGGGCTCTTGGAGGAGGGGGCGGGGCACAGGGAGCCCCCACATTCCATCCCTGGTGACCAAAGAGTCCTTAGCAGCAGAGAGACCGAGAGGACCGACGATGGCGCTGCCACCACTGTGGCTCCCACCGAACGGCCCCCGGGCCCCCGCGGCGACCCAGACGCTTCAGACTTTTGTGCTCCCACAAACCTTCTACCCCCAAGGTAGGGACTGACCCCAACCCGCAGCCCGGGGACACTCTCGGGGAACAGAGCGCAGGAGATGACCGCAGCCATGGCTCCTGTCTCTCTTCCAGGCTCAGCCACCCTGGTTCGACTGCCCGGCCAGGAGCAGCCCTTCCCCGCAGCCTGGCCACCCACCGTGGGGGTGGCCCCATGGGCCCCACAGGCCCCACCACCAGGTATCGACCCCCTGTCCCCTCTGCCACCTTCCGCCCCCGAGGACCCTGGTCACCTTCACCATCCCACCTCCCCTGTTCCCCCCACAGCACTTTTAGCACTGGGGGGTGGGGGGTTCAGCAAGCCCGGCTGAGGGAAGGACATGCCTTCCAGCCCCGTCACCAGCTTGGTTGCCCTCCTCTGGAGGCATTCAAGGACTTTCCTGTCCTTCTCCAACGGTGCAGTTACTCCCTTACAGCGCAGAATCCCGCACTTTTACTGCTTCAACTTCACGCCACTGCTGATTGCCCAGTGCTCCAACCTATCGAGAGCCTTCTGCAAGGCCTCTTGGCCCTCAGGAGGGTCAACCTTCTATACCCAAGGCAGAGACCGACCCCGACCCGCAGCCCGGGGACGCTCTCGGGGAACAGAGCGCAGGAGGTGACCACGGCCATGGCTCCTGTCTCTCTTCCAGGCTCAGCCACCCTGGTTCAACTGCCCGGCCAGGAGCAGCCCTTCCCCGCAGCCTGGCCACCCACCGTGAGGGTGGCCCCATGGGCCCCACAGGCCACACCACCAGGTATGGACCCCCTGTGCCCTCTGCCACCTTCAGCCCCCGAGCACTGTGGTCACCTTCACCATCCCACCTCCCCTGTTCCCCCCCAGCAGTTTTGGTACTGGGTGTGGAGGGTTCAACAAGCCCGGCTGAGCATCCCTGCCCTCACCTGCCCAGGAAATCCAATTTCCAGGGAATTTCCCAACCTGTGGGGGCCATCTCTCCTGTTTCCTCCCCCAAAGCACGTCCCTTCCCCAGTTTCCAGCCCCAGCCCCTCCGGCACAGCAGCTCACTCCGGGGAGCGACCGGCCACCAGCTCCCCAGGGGCCTGGCTCACAGCCGCGATGGGGGCCACGGGGGACAGCTCGGCGGGTGCCCTGGAGGCTGCCCACGGCCCACCACGCCTCCCTTTCCCCCCTCCCAGGGCTGCAGAGGGCCCCCTACGGTTGCTGCTTCGATCCCCGCTTCTTCCACGTGGAGTGGACCCTCACCAACCAGCCTCCGCCGGCCACCCCCACGCTCGGCCACGGCGCCGCTGCTCCCCCGGGCCCTGCCCTGTGGGGCCTCGCAGGCTGTGAGACCCTCCCGGCCTGGGCAGCCCCCGGCATCCTCCAGGGACAGCCCACACAGCCCCCGCTGACACAGCTCCCAGCCTACGGCCACCAGGGCAGAGCGGTGCCCGCAGCCCCCCCGCTGCTGCTGACCTCCATCCCCGGCCTCCAGCACGTCAAGGGACACCCTGCACGGAGCAACATCTTTAGCACGGCCACCCCTGCGGGGGCACCCCCACGCAGCCACGTACCCCCACGCAGCCACGTGCCCCCCAGACCCTCTGCTGTCCCCCACAAACCAGCTCCTGGGGACCCGGACAGCACCATCAAAGTCACCGAGGAGATGCTCCTCCAAGAGGCCCTCAGGCTCTTTGGTTCCTCCACGGACACGGTGGGGGCTGGCCAGGACAGCACCAGCAACATCCCCAGGCCTGGGGACCCTGATGCCACCAGAGGAGAGGGGAGAGCAGTGACACCAGCACCCACCGCAGTGCCAAACTTGATCCACGGCCACGATAACATCAAGGAACTGTCTTCAGGGACCAACAGCTCCAGCACGGCCACCCCTAAGGAGAGAACCCCGGACAGCAACATCCCCGCATACAGTGACACCTCCTCAGACACTGACATCTCCTGGGACAGCGTCACTCCCGTGGACGCCAGTGTCCCCACCAGCCCCTCTGCTGTCCCCTACAGCCAAACCCTCGGGGACCTCAGTGTGCCCCAGGAGGTGCCTCTGGAGGAGGCTCTGAAGCTCTTTGACTGCTCCGGGGAGGTGGCAGGGGTCGGCCAGGACAGTCCTGGCAGCAGCCCAAGGCCTGGAGACCCTGGTGACACCAGCACAGCCGTCTCCCCCTGTGACTTTGACTCCGTCGAGCTGCCCGAGGAGCTGCTGAGCCACAACTACAGCCTGGAGGAGACCATGGAGGCCGTGCGCTTCCTGGAGGAACTCCTCTATGGGACGGAGTCCCAGGAGCCCTGGGGGGATGTGGGGTTGGAGCTGCCACCAGAGTCCAAGGAGCCCTGGGGGGACTTGGGGACGGAGACGACACCAGAGCCCCAGGAGCCCTCGAGGGATGTGGGGACGGAGATGACCCCGGCACAGCTCGCCATGGGGGAGAGGCGGGGGACAAAGCGGGGAACCAGTCCCCCATCGCCACCACCCAGCAAGCGCAGGGCTCTCTCAAGGGGGCCGGGGACAGAGCAGGGGCCGAGTCCCACCGCAGGGAGGAGACGGAGATGATGGGAGGGGTGGCGGTTGTGTGTATTTGAGGGAGGAGGTGTATTTGGGGAGGGGCTGTGTGTACTCGGGGAGGGGGGCACCGTCTTCAGGGGAGGGGGGGCCTCGTATTTAGGGGAGGGGGGTGTGCAGTTGTGGAGAGGGCTGTATTTGGGGGGGGTACTTGGGGAGAGGGCTGTATTTGAGGGAGGGGGGTGTGTTTGAGGGAGGGGGGTGTGTTTGAGGGAGGGAGGGGGGTTGAGAGTAGCTTCAATAGAACCTTTTCTCTTGTGTTAAAAAGTTGTTTCAATTAAAAGTTGTTTCTCCAGAACCGCTCTGTGCCTGTTTAGGGGCGGGGGCGGGGGCGGGGGCAGGGAGGGAGGGAGCGCAGGGGGCACCGGGAATCAGAACCCCCCCCCAGGTGCCACAGCCCCCATGAGCCCCCAGTCGGAGCCCACGAACCCCAAAGGGCAACAAGCTGCCCCCAGGGACGAGCTACCACCAGCGGGGTGGCAGTGGCCAGGGGGGGACTCCCCTGTCCTCTTCCCCAGGGGCAGCCAGGACAGAGGGGTCCCTGCAGGACCCACCGACACGGCCCCACGCAGAAGAGCCCCAGCCCCAGAGAGACCTGGACAGGCTGGAGAGCTGGGCAAGGAAGAACCTCATGAGGTTCAACAGGGAAAAGTGTAAGGTGCTACACCTGGGCAAGAAGAATGTCAGGCACCAATACAGGTTAGGCGTGGACCTGCTGGAGCCAAGCTCCGAAGAGAAAGATCTGGGAGTCCTGGTAGACAGCAAAATGACAATGAGCAAGCAATGTGCTCTTGTGGCCAGGAGGGCCAACAGAATCCTGGGCTGCATAGGGAAGAGTGTGGCCAGTAGGTCGAGGGAAGTCATTCTCCCCCTCTACTCTGCACTGGTGAGGCCACAACTGGAGTATTGCATCCAGTTCTGGGCTCCCCAATTCAAGAGGGATAGGGAACTACTGGAAAGGGTCCAGCGAAGGGCAACAAAGATGATTAAGGGATTGGAGCATCTCCCTTATGAGGAAAGGCTAAGAGAGCTGGGACTCTTTAGCCTGGAGAAGAGAAGGCTGAGGGGAGACCTTATTAACGCCTGTAAGTATCTCAAGGGTGGGTTGAAGGAGGAGGGAGCCAGACTCTTTTCAGTGGTTCCCAGTGACAGGACAAGGGGCAACGGGCACAAGTTGGAACATAGGAGGTTCCACTCGAATATGAGGAAGAATTTCTTCACGGTGAGGATGACAGAGCCCTGGAACAGGCTGCCCAGGGAGGTTGTGGAGTCCCCTTCTTTGGAGATTTTCAAGACCCGCCTGGATGCAGTCCTGAGTAGCATTCTCTAAGCAATCCTGCTTCAGCAGGGGAGTTGGACTAGATGATCTATATGGTCCCTTCCAACTCTAAAAAAAATTCAGTGAAATTCAGTGAAATTCAGAAAGCAGCACGCAGCCCCCGGGACAAGGACAGCCCTTGGGGACCGAGATGGGGGACACACACACCACAACACGGGCTGCAAGGCCTTGCTCTGGAACCCGGCCAGCATCCCCTCCTGCGGGGACAGGGCTCGGGACACAGTCCCCCAAAGCCTGGGGACAATCACACCCGTCCTCGGCTCACACCGCGCTCGGCTCCAGAGCCCGGCTTTGCCTCCCGACTGCAGGAAAATCACCACAAATCACCCAAGAAGGGCATTCTTAAGGGCTTTGTCCAAACGCCTCTCAAACAAGGAGACACTTGGGGCATCAACCACCTCCCCAGGACACCTCTTCCAGCGTTTGACCACCACCTTGGCAAAGAAATGCTTCCTAATCCCTCTAAGGGGGATTTTGTGCTGGGAGTCTTCTTTAGTAACCTGCTTCCTTTACCTGCTTAAAAGGGGCTGTTCCTGAACAGCTCTATGCCCTTCTTTAACTTAAAAAGCCTGTCCTGAAACCATCAACCTCAGTCCCTTACCAGTGCCGTTCCCTCAGTTTAGCTTTCAGAGAGCCGGGGGTCTGAATTCATCCTTGACAAAAACCACAACAGCTAACTCATTTTCCTGCAGTCACTTGGCTCCTCTTCATCTGCAAAGAAGAAACCACAGCTCCAAGACTGAGCATCATAACTGCAAATTCCAACCTCTTCCACGACACCCTCATCCGCAGAAGCTCCATGGAGTTCCACTCACCTGCTCCACGCCGATCCCACAACTGGAGGCTGCAGCAACAATTAATTATGGCACCTAAGAGACCAAGAAACACAAAATTACCATGCCGCTTATGAACCGTCACCGGTCCTGTACTCCTCTTTGATACATCCCGGCTCATCTCAAAAGTAATAAACTAGAACACACCAGACCTCATTGAAACCCAAACTGAAATAGAAAGCCAATATGAGGGAGAGCGATGAACCTGCCTCCCTTTCCTAGCCATGCCTCAGTCCCAAAGCTCACCCAACCAGGATGAGCAGGTTGATGAAGTATTCTGTAAGCGGCTGGCTGAAGTCTTGCCATCGCCAGCCCTTGTTCTGGTTAGGGGCTTCAGCCTACCGGATATCTGCTGGAAATATAACACTGCAGAGAGCAGGCAAGGCTAGGAGGTTCCTTGAGTGTATGGAAGATAACTTCCTTACGCAACTGGTAGGAGAGCCTACTAGGGGAGGCGCCTCGCTAGACCTACTTTTCACAAACAAAGAAGGACTAGTGGGAGATGTGGAGGTCGGAGGCCGTCTTGGCCTTAGCGATCATCAAACGGTCAAGTTTTCAATTCTTAGTGAGGTAAGGAAGGGGGTTAGCAAAACCTCCACCTTGGCCTTCCGGAGGGCGCACTTTAGCCTGTTCAGAACCCTGGTTGGGAGGGTCCCTTGGGAGATAATCCTGCGGGGCAAAGGGGTCCAGGAAGGCTGGACGCTCTTCGCGAAGGAAATCCAAAAGGCCCAGGAGCAGGCTGTCCCCATGAGGCGCAAAATTAAAGGGCGGGGAAAATGGCCGGCCTGGTTGAACAAAGAGCTCTGGATGGGACTTAGGGAAAAAAGGAAGGTTTACCACCTTTGGATGAAGGGACAGGCAACTCAGGAGGAGTACAGAGATCTTGTTAGGTTACACAGAGAAAAAATTAGGAAGGCAAAAGCCCAGCTGGAACTCAACCTGGCCATTAATATAAGGGACAACAAAAAAAGCTTTTGTAACTACGTCAACAAAAAGAGAGTCAGGGAGAATCTCCATCCCTTCCTGGATGAGGGGGGAAACATTGCGACCAAGGACGAGGAGAAGGCTGAGATACTTAATGCCTTCTTTGCCTCTGTCTTCAATAGTCGGACCAGCTGTCCCCAGGGTGTTCAGCCTCCTGAGCTGGAAGCTAAGGATGGAGAGCAGCGTCCCCCATAGTCCAGGAGGAAGTAGTTAAGGATTTGCTTATGCACCTGGACACGCATAAGTCTATGGGGCCGGATGGAATTCACCCAAGGGTACTCAGGGAGCTGGCGGGAGAGCTCACCAAGCCTCTCTCCATTATCTATCAACAATCCTGGTCAACAGGAGAGGTACCAGATGACTGGAGGGTGGCCAGTGTGACGCCCATCTACAAGAAGGGCCGGAAGGAGGATCCGGGAAACTATAGGCCTGTCAGCCTGACCTCGGTACCGGGAAAGATCACGGAGAGGATCACCTTGAGTGAGCTCTCACGGCAAGTGCAGGGCAGCCAAGGGATCCGCGCCAGCCAGCATGGGTTTATGAAAGGGAGGTCCTGCTTAACCAACTTGATCTCTTTCTATGACCATGTGACCCGCCTGCTCGATGCGGGGAAGGCTGTGGACGTTGTCTACCTGGACTTTGGTAAGGCCTTTGACACCGTCCCCCACAGCGTTCTCCTGGAGAAGCTGGCGAATCATGGCATAGACAAGTGTACTCTTCACTGGGTGAAAAACTGGCTGGATGGCCGTGCCCAGGGAGTTGTAATTAATGGGGTGAAATCCAGTTGGCGGCCGGTCACCAGTGGTGTCCCTCAGGGCTCAGTTTTGGGGCCAGTCTTGTTTAATATCTTTATTGATGATCTAGATAAGGGGATTGAGCGCACCCTCAGCAAGTTTGCAGATGACACCAAACTAGGTGGGAGTGTTGATCTGCTTGAGGGTCGGAAGACTCTACGGAGGGATCTGGACAGCTTGGATCAATGGGCCAAGGCCAATGGGATGAGGTTTAATAAGGCCAAGTGCCAGGTCCTGCATTTTGGTCACAACAACCCCAGGCAACGCTACAGGCTCGGGGAAGAGTGGCTGGAAAGCTGCCCAGCAGAAAAGGACCTGGGGGTGTTGGTGGACAGCCGGCTTCACGTGAGCCAGCCGTGTGCCCAGGTGGCCAAGAAGGCCAACGGCATCCCGGCCTGTATCAGGAATAGCTGGGCCAGCAGGAGTAGGGAAGTGATGGTGCCTCTGTACTCGGCACTGGTGAGGCCTCACCTTGAGCGCTGTGTCCAGTTCTGGGCCCCTCACTACAGGAAGGACACTGAGCTGCTGGACCGTGTCCAGAGGAGAGCCACCGAGCTGGTGGGGGGTCTAGAGAACAACTCATATGAGGAGGGGCTGAGGGAACTGGGCATGTTTAGTTTGGAGAAGAGGAGGCTGAGGGGAGACCTCATTGCCCTCTACAACTACCTGAAAGGAGGGTGTAGAGAGGTGGGTGTTGGCCTCCTCTCCCAAGGGAATAAAGACAGGACCAGAGGAAATGGTCTGAAGTTGCGGCAGGGGAGGTTTAGATTACATATTAGGAAGCACTACTTTACCAAGAGAGTGGTCAGGCACTGGAACAGACTGCCCAGGGAGGTGGTGGAGTCGCCACCCCTGGAGCTATTTAAGAAACGTTTAGACACGGCTCTCCAGGGCATGCTCTAGTGCCCGAGATTGTTGGTTTGCGTCTGTTTGTGGGTGGGTGTGCTGTGTGGTTGGTTGTGGGTGTGGCTACCTTTTTTTTTTCTTTGTGTGGTTGGACTCGATGATCTCAAAGGTCCCATGCAACCACGAAGATTCTGCGATTCTGTGATTCTGTAATGTTGGGTCATCAGGGAGGGGAGCCATAGGACAGGGGGGAAGGGTTTGGAGAGTACCTTGGAGGAGAAAGACCTAGGAGGCCTGGTGGACAATAGGATGACCATGAGCCGACAATGTGTCCTTGTGGCCAAGAAGGCCAATGGCATCCTGGGGTGCATCAGGAAGAGTGTGACCAGCAGGTCGAGGGAGGTCATCCTCCCCCCTCTACTCTGCCCTGGGGGGGCCCCACCTGGAGCACTGCGTCCAGTTCCTGGCTCCCCAGTTCAAGAAGGACAGGGAACTGCTGGAGAGGGTACAGCAGAGGGCTACAAAGATGATGAGGGGACTGGAGCTTCTCCCTTACGAGGAAAGGCTGAGGGACTTGGGTCTTTTTAGTCTAGAGAAGAGAAGACTGAGGGGGGATTTGATCAATGCTGATAAATACTTAAAGGGTGGGTGTCAAGAGGACGGGGCTGCTCTTTTATCAGTGGTGCCCAGTGACAGGACAAGAGGGAACGAGCAGAACCTTGAACATGGGAAGTTCCACCTAAACATGAGGAGGAGCTTCTTTCCTGTGAGGGTGGCAGAGCCTTGGAACAGGCTGCCCAGGGGGGTGGCAGACTCTCCTTCTCTGGAGACATTCAAAACCCGCCTGGACAAGTTCCTGTGCAACCTCCTCTAGGTGGGCCTGCTGTGTGTGGGGAGGGGGGTTGGACTAGATGATCTGCAGAGGCCCCTTCCATCCCAATGTGATTCTGCGATTGCCTGATTCTGTGACACTGACAGAAAGGAGATTGAGATGAGATCAGGGGAAGAAATTCTTTGCTGTGAGGGTGGTGAGACTCTGGCCAACGGTGCCCAGAGAAGCTGTGGCTGCCCCAACCCTGGAGGCGTTCAAGGCCAGGTTGGACGGGGCTTGAAAAACCTGCTCTGGTGGGACGGGTCCCTGCCCAGGGCACAGGGTGGGACAAGGTGAGCTCACAGGTCCCTTCCAATCCAAACCAGTCTAGGATTCGGGGACATGCCTTCCAGCCCTGTCACCAGCTTGGTTGCCCTCCTCTGGAGGCATTCGAGGACCTTCCCATCCTTCTCCAACGGTGGGGCCCAGCCCTGCACCCAGGGCTCCAGGTGAGGCCGCACCAGCGCCGAGCACAGCGGGACAATCTCCGCTCTTGGCCGCCTGCTTCGACTGTGTTTGATGCCCCCCAGGATGGGGGTTGCCCTCTTGGTGCCAGGGGACACCGATGGCTCCTCCTCAGCTGCTGCCCCCAGCACCCCCGGCCGGACCCCTTTCTGCAGGGCTGCTCTCCAGCCACCCCTCTCCCCAGTTACACTCCTGCCCAGAGTTCCTCCCTCCCAGGGCAGAATCCTGCACTTTTACTGCTTCAACTTCACGCCACTGCTGATTGCCCAGTGCTCCAATCTACCTAGAGCCTTCTGCAAGGCCTCTTGGCCCTCAAGAGGGTCAACAGCACCTCCCGCTTTGGCATCATCAGCTCGTTAAGGGGGCATTCAACCCCCAAAATCCAGGGGAGCAACTCTTCCCACCAGTTTTCTCATTCCACTGACGATGTTAAACTCAACCATTTCATGATCACTGTGGCCAAGACCATCCCATCTCCCACCAGGCCTCCAGCAGGAGATGGGGGGGCTCTTGGAGGAGGGGGCGGGGCACAGGGAGCCCCCACATTCCATCCCTGGTGACCAAAGAGTCCTTAGCAGCAGAGAGACCGAGAGGACAGACGATGGCGCTGCCACCACTGTGGCTCCCACCGAACGGCCCCCGGGCCCCCGCGGCGACCCAGACGCTTCAGACTTTTGTGCTCCCACAAACCTTCTACCCCCAAGGTAGGGACTGACCCCGACCCGCAGCCCGGGGACACTCTCGGGGAACAGAGCGCAGGAGATGACCGCAGCCATGGCTCCTGTCTCTCTTCCAGGCTCAGCCACCCTGGTTCGACTGCCCGGCCAGGAGCAGCCCTTCCCCGCAGCCTGGCCACCCACCGTGGGGGTGGCCCCATGGGCCCCACAGGCCCCACCACCAGGTATCGACCCCCTGTCCCCTCTGCCACCTTCCGCCCCCGAGGACCCTGGTCACCTTCACCATCCCACCTCCCCTGTTCCCCCCACAGCACTTTTAGCACTGGGGGGTGGGGGGTTCAGCAAGCCCGGCTGAGGGAAGGACATGCCTTCCAGCCCCGTCACCAGCTTGGTTGCCCTCCTCTGGAGGCATTCAAGGACTTTCCTGTCCTTCTCCAACGGTGCAGTTACTCCCTTACAGCGCAGAATCCCGCACTTTTACTGCTTCAACTTCACGCCACTGCTGATTGCCCAGTGCTCCAACCTATCGAGAGCCTTCTGCAAGGCCTCTTGGCCCTCAGGAGGGTCAACCTTCTATACCCAAGGCAGAGACCGACCCCGACCCGCAGCCCGGGGACGCTCTCGGGGAACAGAGCGCAGGAGGTGACCACGGCCATGGCTCCTGTCTCTCTTCCAGGCTCAGCCACCCTGGTTCAACTGCCCGGCCAGGAGCAGCCCTTCCCCGCAGCCTGGCCACCCACCGTGAGGGTGGCCCCATGGGCCCCACAGGCCACACCACCAGGTATGGACCCCCTGTGCCCTCTGCCACCTTCAGCCCCCGAGCACTGTGGTCACCTTCACCATCCCACCTCCCCTGTTCCCCCCCAGCAGTTTTGGTACTGGGTGTGGAGGGTTCAACAAGCCCGGCTGAGCATCCCTGCCCTCACCTGCCCAGGAAATCCAATTTCCAGGGAATTTCCCAACCTGTGGGGGCCATCTCTCCTGTTTCCTCCCCCAAAGCACGTCCCTTCCCCAGTTTCCAGCCCCAGCCCCTCCGGCACAGCAGCTCACTCCGGGGAGCGACCGGCCACCAGCTCCCCAGGGGCCTGGCTCACAGCCGCGATGGGGGCCACGGGGGACAGCTCGGCGGGT
This sequence comes from Numenius arquata, assembly GCF_964106895.1. Lineage (NCBI taxonomy): Eukaryota > Metazoa > Chordata > Aves > Charadriiformes > Scolopacidae > Numenius > Numenius arquata. The sequence continues at coordinate 40,686 of NW_027415131.1, forward strand.
GCCCTGGAGGCTGCCCACGGCCCACCACGCCTCCCTTTCCCCCCTCCCAGGGCTGCAGAGGGCCCCCTACGGTTGCTGCTTCGATCCCCGCTTCTTCCACGTGGAGTGGACCCTCACCAACCAGCCTCCGCCGGCCACCCCCACGCTCGGCCACGGCGCCGCTGCTCCCCCGGGCCCTGCCCTGTGGGGCCTCGCAGGCTGTGAGACCCTCCCGGCCTGGGCAGCCCCCGGCATCCTCCAGGGACAGCCCACACAGCCCCCGCTGACACAGCTCCCAGCCTACGGCCACCAGGGCAGAGCGGTGCCCGCAGCCCCCCCGCTGCTGCTGACCTCCATCCCCGGCCTCCAGCACGTCAAGGGACACCCTGCACGGAGCAACATCTTTAGCACGGCCACCCCTGCGGGGGCACCCCCACGCAGCCACGTACCCCCACGCAGCCACGTGCCCCCCAGACCCTCTGCTGTCCCCCACAAACCAGCTCCTGGGGACCCGGACAGCACCATCAAAGTCACCGAGGAGATGCTCCTCCAAGAGGCCCTCAGGCTCTTTGGTTCCTCCACGGACACGGTGGGGGCTGGCCAGGACAGCACCAGCAACATCCCCAGGCCTGGGGACCCTGATGCCACCAGAGGAGAGGGGAGAGCAGTGACACCAGCACCCACCGCAGTGCCAAACTTGATCCACGGCCACGATAACATCAAGGAACTGTCTTCAGGGACCAACAGCTCCAGCACGGCCACCCCTAAGGAGAGAACCCCGGACAGCAACATCCCCGCATACAGTGACACCTCCTCAGACACTGACATCTCCTGGGACAGCGTCACTCCCGTGGACGTCAGTGTCCCCACCAGCCCCTCTGCTGTCCCCTACAGCCAAACCCTCGGGGACCTCAGTGTGCCCCAGGAGGTGCCTCTGGAGGAGGCTCTGAAGCTCTTTGACTGCTCCGGGGAGGTGGCAGGGGTCGGCCAGGACAGTCCTGGCAGCAGCCCAAGGCCTGGAGACCCTGGTGACACCAGCACAGCCGTCTCCCCCTGTGACTTTGACTCCGTCGAGCTGCCCGAGGAGCTGCTGAGCCACAACTACAGCCTGGAGGAGACCATGGAGGCCGTGCGCTTCCTGGAGGAACTCCTCTATGGGACGGAGTCCCAGGAGCCCTGGGGGGATGTGGGGTTGGAGCTGCCACCAGAGTCCAAGGAGCCCTGGGGGGACTTGGGGACGGAGACGACACCAGAGCCCCAGGAGCCCTCGAGGGATGTGGGGACGGAGATGACCCCGGCACAGCTCGCCATGGGGGAGAGGCGGGGGACAAAGCGGGGAACCAGTCCCCCATCGCCACCACCCAGCAAGCGCAGGGCTCTCTCAAGGGGGCCGGGGACAGAGCAGGGGCCGAGTCCCACCGCAGGGAGGAGACGGAGATGATGGGAGGGGTGGCGGTTGTGTGTATTTGAGGGAGGAGGTGTATTTGGGGAGGGGCTGTGTGTACTCGGGGAGGGGGGCACCGTCTTCAGGGGAGGGGGGGCCTCGTATTTAGGGGAGGGGGGTGTGCAGTTGTGGAGAGGGCTGTATTTGGGGGGGGTACTTGGGGAGAGGGCTGTATTTGAGGGAGGGGGGTGTGTTTGAGGGAGGGAGGGGGGTTGAGAGTAGCTTCAATAGAACCTTTTCTCTTGTGTTAAAAAGTTGTTTCAATTAAAAGTTGTTTCTCCAGAACCGCTCTGTGCCTGTTTAGGGGCGGGGGCGGGGGCAGGGGCAGGGAGGGAGGGAGCGCAGGGGGCACCGGGAATCAGAACCCCCCCCCAGGTGCCACAGCCCCCATGAGCCCCCAGTCGGAGCCCACGAACCCCAAAGGGCAACAAGCTGCCCCCAGGGACGAGCTACCACCAGCGGGGTGGCAGTGGCCAGGGGGGGACTCCCCTGTCCTCTTCCCCAGGGGCAGCCAGGACAGAGGGGTCCCTGCAGGACCCACCGACACGGCCCCACGCAGAAGAGCCCCAGCCCCAGAGAGACCTGGACAGGCTGGAGAGCTGGGCAAGGAAGAACCTCATGAGGTTCAACAGGGAAAAGTGTAAGGTGCTACACCTGGGCAAGAAGAATGTCAGGCACCAATACAGGTTAGGCGTGGACCTGCTGGAGCCAAGCTCCGAAGAGAAAGATCTGGGAGTCCTGGTAGACAGCAAAATGACAATGAGCAAGCAATGTGCTCTTGTGGCCAGGAGGGCCAACAGAATCCTGGGCTGCATAGGGAAGAGTGTGGCCAGTAGGTCGAGGGAAGTCATTCTCCCCCTCTACTCTGCACTGGTGAGGCCACAACTGGAGTATTGCATCCAGTTCTGGGCTCCCCAATTCAAGAGGGATAGGGAACTACTGGAAAGGGTCCAGCGAAGGGCAACAAAGATGATTAAGGGATTGGAGCATCTCCCTTATGAGGAAAGGCTAAGAGAGCTGGGACTCTTTAGCCTGGAGAAGAGAAAGCTGAGGGGAGACCTTATTAACGCCTGTAAGTATCTCAAGGGTGGGTTGAAGGAGGAGGGAGCCAGACTCTTTTCAGTGGTTCCCAGTGACAGGACAAGGGGCAACGGGCACAAGTTGGAACATAGGAGGTTCCACTCGAATATGAGGAAGAATTCCTTCACGGTGAGGGTGACAGAGCCCTGGAACAGGCTGCCCAGGGAGGTTGTGGAGTCCCCTTCTTTGGAGATTTTCAAGACCCGCCTGGATGCAGTCCTGAGTAGCATTCTCTAAGCAATCCTGCTTCAGCAGGGGAGTTGGACTAGATGATCTATATGGTCCCTTCCAACTCTAAAAAAAATTCAGTGAAATTCAGTGAAATTCAGAAAGCAGCACGCAGCCCCCGGGACAAGGACAGCCCTTGGGGACCGAGATGGGGGACACACACACCACAACACGGGCTGCAAGGCCTTGCTCTGGAACCCGGCCAGCATCCCCTCCTGCGGGGACAGGGCTCGGGACACAGTCCCCCAAAGCCTGGGGACAATCACACCCATCCTCGGCTCACACCGCGCTCGGCTCCAGAGCCCGGCTTTGCCTCCCGACTGCAGGAAAATCACCACAAATCACCCAAGAAGGGCATTCTTAAGGGCTTTGTCCAAACGCCTCTCAAACAAGGAGACACTTGGGGCATCAACCACCTCCCCAGGACACCTCTTCCAGCGTTTGACCACCACCTTGGCAAAGAAATGCTTCCTAATCCCTCTAAGGGGGATTTTGTGCTGGGAGTCTTCTTTAGTAACCTGCTTCCTTTACCTGCCTAAAAGGGGCTGTTCCTGAACAGCTCTATGCCCTTCTTTAACTTAAAAAGCCTGTCCTGAAACCATCAACCTCAGTCCCTTACCAGTGCCGTTCCCTCAGTTTAGCTTTCAGAGAGCCGGGGGTCTGAATTCATCCTTGACAAAAACCACAACAGCTAACTCATTTTCCTGCAGTCACTTGGCTCCTCTTCATCTGCAAAGAAGAAACCACAGCTCCAAGACTGAGCATCATAACTGCAAATTCCAACCTCTTCCACGCCACCCTCATCCGCAGAAGCTCCATGGAGTTCCACTCACCTGCTCCACGCCGATCCCACAACTGGAGGCTGCAGCAACAATTAATTATGGCACCTAAGAGACCAAGAAACACAAAATTACCATGCCGCTTATGAACCGTCACCGGTCCTGTACTCCTCTTTGATACATCCCGGCTCATCTCAAAAGTAATAAACTAGAACACACCAGACCTCATTGAAACCCAAACTGAAATAGAAAGCCAATATGAGGGAGAGCGATGAACCTGCCTCCCTTTCCTAGCCATGCCTCAGTCCCAAAGCTCACCCAACCAGGATGAGCAGGTTGATGAAGTATTCTGTAAGCGGCTGGCTGAAGTCTTGCCATCGCCAGCCCTTGTTCTGGTTAGGGGCTTCAGCCTACCGGATATCTGCTGGAAATATAACACTGCAGAGAGCAGGCAAGGCTAGGAGGTTCCTTGAGTGTATGGAAGATAACTTCCTTACGCAACTGGTAGGAGAGCCTACTAGGGGAGGCGCCTCGCTAGACCTACTTTTCACAAACAAAGAAGGACTAGTGGGAGATGTGGAGGTCGGAGGCCGTCTTGGCCTTAGCGATCATCAAACGGTCAAGTTTTCAATTCTTAGTGAGGTAAGGAAGGGGGTTAGCAAAACCTCCACCTTGGCCTTCCGGAGGGCGCACTTTAGCCTGTTCAGAACCCTGGTTGGGAGGGTCCCTTGGGAGATAATCCTGCGGGGCAAAGGGGTCCAGGAAGGCTGGACGCTCTTCGCGAAGGAAATCCAAAAGGCCCAGGAGCAGGCTGTCCCCATGAGGCGCAAAATTAAAGGGCGGGGAAAATGGCCGGCCTGGTTGAACAAAGAGCTCTGGATGGGACTTAGGGAAAAAAGGAAGGTTTACCACCTTTGGATGAAGGGACAGGCAACTCAGGAGGAGTACAGAGATCTTGTTAGGTTACACAGAGAAAAAATTAGGAAGGCAAAAGCCCAGCTGGAACTCAACCTGGCCATTAATATAAGGGACAACAAAAAAAGCTTTTGTAACTACGTCAACAAAAAGAGAGTCAGGGAGAATCTCCATCCCTTCCTGGATGAGGGGGGAAACATTGCGGCCAAGGACGAGGAGAAGGCTGAGATACTTAATGCCTTCTTTGCCTCTGTCTTCAATAGTCGGACCAGCTGTCCCCAGGGTGTTCAGCCTCCTGAGCTGGAAGCTAAGGATGGAGAGCAGCGTCCCCCATAGTCCAGGAGGAAGTAGTTAAGGATTTGCTTATGCACCTGGACACGCATAAGTCTATGGGGCCGGATGGAATTCACCCAAGGGTACTCAGGGAGCTGGCGGGAGAGCTCACCAAGCCTCTCTCCATTATCTATCAACAATCCTGGTCAACAGGAGAGGTACCAGATGACTGGAGGGTGGCCAGTGTGACGCCCATCTACAAGAAGGGCCGGAAGGAGGATCCGGGAAACTATAGGCCTGTCAGCCTGACCTCGGTACCGGGAAAGATCACGGAGAGGATCACCTTGAGTGAGCTCTCACGGCAAGTGCAGGGCAGCCAAGGGATCCGCGCCAGCCAGCATGGGTTTATGAAAGGGAGGTCCTGCTTAACCAACTTGATCTCTTTCTATGACCATGTGACCCGCCTGCTCGATGCGGGGAAGGCTGTGGACGTTGTCTACCTGGACTTTGGTAAGGCCTTTGACACCGTCCCCCACAGCGTTCTCCTGGAGAAGCTGGCGAATCATGGCATAGACAAGTGTACTCTTCACTGGGTGAAAAACTGGCTGGATGGCCGTGCCCAGGGAGTTGTAATTAATGGGGTGAAATCCAGTTGGCGGCCGGTCACCAGTGGTGTCCCTCAGGGCTCAGTTTTGGGGCCAGTCTTGTTTAATATCTTTATTGATGATCTAGATAAGGGGATTGAGCGCACCCTCAGCAAGTTTGCAGATGACACCAAACTAGGTGGGAGTGTTGATCTGCTTGAGGGTCGGAAGACTCTACGGAGGGATCTGGACAGCTTGGATCAATGGGCCAAGGCCAATGGGATGAGGTTTAATAAGGCCAAGTGCCAGGTCCTGCATTTTGGTCACAACAACCCCAGGCAACGCTACAGGCTTGGGGAAGAGTGGCTGGAAAGCTGCCCAGCAGAAAAGGACCTGGGGGTGTTGGTGGACAGCCGGCTTCACGTGAGCCAGCCGTGTGCCCAGGTGGCCAAGAAGGCCAACGGCATCCCGGCCTGTATCAGGAATAGCTGGGCCAGCAGGAGTAGGGAAGTGATGGTGCCTCTGTACTCGGCACTGGTGAGGCCTCACCTTGAGCGCTGTGTCCAGTTCTGGGCCCCTCACTACAGGAAGGACACTGAGCTGCTGGACCGTGTCCAGAGGAGAGCCACCGAGCTGGTGGGGGGTCTAGAGAACAACTCATATGAGGAGGGGCTGAGGGAACTGGGCATGTTTAGTTTGGAGAAGAGGAGGCTGAGGGGAGACCTCATTGCCCTCTACAACTACCTGAAAGGAGGGTGTAGAGAGGTGGGTGTTGGCCTCCTCTCCCAAGGGAATAAAGACAGGACCAGAGGAAATGGTCTGAAGTTGCGGCAGGGGAGGTTTAGATTACATATTAGGAAGCACTACTTTACCAAGAGAGTGGTCAGGCACTGGAACAGACTGCCCAGGGAGGTGGTGGAGTCGCCACCCCTGGAGCTATTTAAGAAACGTTTAGACACGGCTCTCCAGGGCATGCTCTAGTGCCCGAGATTGTTGGTTTGCGTCTGTTTGTGGGTGGGTGTGCTGTGTGGTTGGTTGTGGGTGTGGCTACCTTTGTTTTTTCCTTTGTGTGGTTGGACTCGATGATCTCAAAGGTCCCATGCAACCACGAAGATTCTGCGATTCTGTGATTCTGTAATGTTGGGTCATCAGGGAGGGGAGCCATAGGACAGGGGGGAAGGGTTTGGAGAGTACCTTGGAGGAGAAAGACCTAGGAGGCCTGGTGGACAATAGGATGACCATGAGCCGACAATGTGTCCTTGTGGCCAAGAAGGCCAATGGCATCCTGGGGTGCATCAGGAAGAGTGTGACCAGCAGGTCGAGGGAGGTCATCCTCCCCCCTCTACTCTGCCCCGGGGGGGCCCCACCTGGAGCACTGCGTCCAGTTCCTGGCTCCCCAGTTCAAGAAGGACAGGGAACTGCTGGAGAGGGTACAGCAGAGGGCTACAAAGATGATGAGGGGACTGGAGCTTCTCCCTTACGAGGAAAGGCTGAGGGACTTGGGTCTTTTTAGTCTAGAGAAGAGAAGACTGAGGGGGGATTTGATCAATGCTGATAAATACTTAAAGGGTGGGTGTCAAGAGGACGGGGCTGCTCTTTTATCAGTGGTGCCCAGTGACAGGACAAGAGGGAACGAGCAGAACCTTGAACATGGGAAGTTCCACCTAAACATGAGGAGGAGCTTCTTTCCTGTGAGGGTGGCAGAGCCTTGGAACAGGCTGCCCAGGGGGGTGGCAGACTCTCCTTCTCTGGAGACATTCAAAACCCGCCTGGACAAGTTCCTGTGCAACCTCCTCTAGGTGGGCCTGCTGTGTGTGGGGAGGGGGGTTGGACTAGATGATCTGCAGAGGCCCCTTCCATCCCAATGTGATTCTGCGATTGCCTGATTCTGTGACACTGACAGAAAGGAGATTGAGATGAGATCAGGGGAAGAAATTCTTTGCTGTGAGGGTGGTGAGACTCTGGCCAACGGTGCCCAGAGAAGCTGTGGCTGCCCCAACCCTGGAGGCGTTCAAGGCCAGGTTGGACGGGGCTTGAAAAACCTGCTCTGGTGGGACGGGTCCCTGCCCAGGGCACAGGGTGGGACAAGGTGAGCTCACAGGTCCCTTCCAATCCAAACCAGTCTAGGATTCGGGGACATGCCTTCCAGCCCTGTCACCAGCTTGGTTGCCCTCCTCTGGAGGCATTCGAGGACCTTCCCATCCTTCTCCAACGGTGGGGCCCAGCCCTGCACCCAGGGCTCCAGGTGAGGCCGCACCAGCGCCGAGCACAGCGGGACAATCTCCGCTCTTGGCCGCCTGCTTCGACTGTGTTTGATGCCCCCCAGGATGGGGGTTGCCCTCTTGGTGCCAGGGGACACCGATGGCTCCTCCTCAGCTGCTGCCCCCAGCACCCCCGGCCGGACCCCTTTCTGCAGGGCTGCTCTCCAGCCACCCCTCTCCCCAGTTACACTCCTGCCCAGAGTTCCTCCCTCCCAGGGCAGAATCCTGCACTTTTACTGCTTCAACTTCACGCCACTGCTGATTGCCCAGTGCTCCAATCTACCTAGAGCCTTCTGCAAGGCCTCTTGGCCCTCAAGAGGGTCAACAGCACCTCCCGCTTTGGCATCATCAGCTCGTTAAGGGGGCATTCAACCCCCAAAATCCAGGGGAGCAACTCTTCCCACCAGTTTTCTCATTCCACTGACGATGTTAAACTCAACCATTTCATGATCACTGTGGCCAAGACCATCCCATCTCCCACCAGGCCTCCAGCAGGAGATGGGGGGGCTCTTGGAGGAGGGGGCGGGGCACAGGGAGCCCCCACATTCCATCCCTGGTGACCAAAGAGTCCTTAGCAGCAGAGAGACCGAGAGGACCGACGATGGCGCTGCCACCACTGTGGCTCCCACCGAACGGCCCCCGGGCCCCCGCGGCGACCCAGACGCTTCAGACTTTTGTGCTCCCACAAACCTTCTACCCCCAAGGTAGGGACTGACCCCAACCCGCAGCCCGGGGACACTCTCGGGGAACAGAGCGCAGGAGATGACCGCAGCCATGGCTCCTGTCTCTCTTCCAGGCTCAGCCACCCTGGTTCGACTGCCCGGCCAGGAGCAGCCCTTCCCCGCAGCCTGGCCACCCACCGTGGGGGTGGCCCCATGGGCCCCACAGGCCCCACCACCAGGTATCGACCCCCTGTCCCCTCTGCCACCTTCCGCCCCCGAGGACCCTGGTCACCTTCACCATCCCACCTCCCCTGTTCCCCCCACAGCACTTTTAGCACTGGGGGGTGGGGGGTTCAGCAAGCCCGGCTGAGGGAAGGACATGCCTTCCAGCCCCGTCACCAGCTTGGTTGCCCTCCTCTGGAGGCATTCAAGGACTTTCCTGTCCTTCTCCAACGGTGCAGTTACTCCCTTACAGCGCAGAATCCCGCACTTTTACTGCTTCAACTTCACGCCACTGCTGATTGCCCAGTGCTCCAACCTATCGAGAGCCTTCTGCAAGGCCTCTTGGCCCTCAGGAGGGTCAACCTTCTATACCCAAGGCAGAGACCGACCCCGACCCGCAGCCCGGGGACGCTCTCGGGGAACAGAGCGCAGGAGGTGACCACGGCCATGGCTCCTGTCTCTCTTCCAGGCTCAGCCACCCTGGTTCAACTGCCCGGCCAGGAGCAGCCCTTCCCCGCAGCCTGGCCACCCACCGTGAGGGTGGCCCCATGGGCCCCACAGGCCACACCACCAGGTATGGACCCCCTGTGCCCTCTGCCACCTTCAGCCCCCGAGCACTGTGGTCACCTTCACCATCCCACCTCCCCTGTTCCCCCCCAGCAGTTTTGGTACTGGGTGTGGAGGGTTCAACAAGCCCGGCTGAGCATCCCTGCCCTCACCTGCCCAGGAAATCCAATTTCCAGGGAATTTCCCAACCTGTGGGGGCCATCTCTCCTGTTTCCTCCCCCAAAGCACGTCCCTTCCCCAGTTTCCAGCCCCAGCCCCTCCGGCACAGCAGCTCACTCCGGGGAGCGACCGGCCACCAGCTCCCCAGGGGCCTGGCTCACAGCCGCGATGGGGGCCACGGGGGACAGCTCGGCGGGTGCCCTGGAGGCTGCCCACGGCCCACCACGCCTCCCTTTCCCCCCTCCCAGGGCTGCAGAGGGCCCCCTACGGTTGCTGCTTCGATCCCCGCTTCTTCCACGTGGAGTGGACCCTCACCAACCAGCCTCCGCCGGCCACCCCCACGCTCGGCCACGGCGCCGCTGCTCCCCCGGGCCCTGCCCTGTGGGGCCTCGCAGGCTGTGAGACCCTCCCGGCCTGGGCAGCCCCCGGCATCCTCCAGGGACAGCCCACACAGCCCCCGCTGACACAGCTCCCAGCCTACGGCCACCAGGGCAGAGCGGTGCCCGCAGCCCCCCCGCTGCTGCTGACCTCCATCCCCGGCCTCCAGCACGTCAAGGGACACCCTGCACGGAGCAACATCTTTAGCACGGCCACCCCTGCGGGGGCACCCCCACGCAGCCACGTACCCCCACGCAGCCACGTGCCCCCCAGACCCTCTGCTGTCCCCCACAAACCAGCTCCTGGGGACCCGGACAGCACCATCAAAGTCACCGAGGAGATGCTCCTTCAAGAGGCCCTCAGGCTCTTTGGTTCCTCCACGGACACGGTGGGGGCTGGCCAGGACAGCACCAGCAACATCCCCAGGCCTGGGGACCCTGATGCCACCAGAGGAGAGGGGAGAGCAGTGACACCAGCACCCACCGCAGTGCCAAACTTGATCCACGGCCACGATAACATCAAGGAACTGTCTTCAGGGACCAACAGCTCCAGCACGGCCACCCCTAAGGAGAGAACCCCGGACAGCAACATCCCCGCATACAGTGACACCTCCTCAGACACTGACATCTCCTGGGACAGCGTCACTCCCGTGGACGTCAGTGTCCCCACCAGCCCCTCTGCTGTCCCCTACAGCCAAACCCTCGGGGACCTCAGTGTGCCCCAGGAGGTGCCTCTGGAGGAGGCTCTGAAGCTCTTTGACTGCTCCGGGGAGGTGGCAGGGGTCGGCCAGGACAGTCCTGGCAGCAGCCCAAGGCCTGGAGACCCTGGTGACACCAGCACAGCCGTCTCCCCCTGTGACTTTGACTCCGTCGAGCTGCCCGAGGAGCTGCTGAGCCACAACTACAGCCTGGAGGAGACCATGGAGGCCGTGCGCTTCCTGGAGGAACTCCTCTATGGGACGGAGTCCCAGGAGCCCTGGGGGGATGTGGGGTTGGAGCTGCCACCAGAGTCCAAGGAGCCCTGGGGGGACTTGGGGACGGAGACGACACCAGAGCCCCAGGAGCCCTCGAGGGATGTGGGGACGGAGATGACCCCGGCACAGCTCGCCATGGGGGAGAGGCGGGGGACAAAGCGGGGAACCAGTCCCCCATCGCCACCACCCAGCAAGCGCAGGGCTCTCTCAAGGGGGCCGGGGACAGAGCAGGGGCCGAGTCCCACCGCAGGGAGGAGACGGAGATGATGGGAGGGGTGGCGGTTGTGTGTATTTGAGGGAGGAGGTGTATTTGGGGAGGGGCTGTGTGTACTCGGGGAGGGGGGCACCGTCTTCAGGGGAGGGGGGGCCTCGTATTTAGGGGAGGGGGGTGTGCAGTTGTGGAGAGGGCTGTATTTGGGGGGGGTACTTGGGGAGAGGGCTGTATTTGAGGGAGGGGGGTGTGTTTGAGGGAGGGGGGTGTGTTTGAGGGAGGGAGGGGGGTTGAGAGTAGCTTCAATAGAACCTTTTCTCTTGTGTTAAAAAGTTGTTTCAATTAAAAGTTGTTTCTCCAGAACCGCTCTGTGCCTGTTTAGGGGCGGGGGCGGGGGCGGGGGCAGGGAGGGAGGGAGCGCAGGGGGCACCGGGAATCAGAACCCCCCCCCAGGTGCCACAGCCCCCATGAGCCCCCAGTCGGAGCCCACGAACCCCAAAGGGCAACAAGCTGCCCCCAGGGACGAGCTACCACCAGCGGGGTGGCAGTGGCCAGGGGGGGACTCCCCTGTCCTCTTCCCCAGGGGCAGCCAGGACAGAGGGGTCCCTGCAGGACCCACCGACACGGCCCCACGCAGAAGAGCCCCAGCCCCAGAGAGACCTGGACAGGCTGGAGAGCTGGGCAAGGAAGAACCTCATGAGGTTCAACAGGGAAAAGTGTAAGGTGCTACACCTGGGCAAGAAGAATGTCAGGCACCAATACAGGTTAGGCGTGGACCTGCTGGAGCCAAGCTCCGAAGAGAAAGATCTGGGAGTCCTGGTAGACAGCAAAATGACAATGAGCAAGCAATGTGCTCTTGTGGCCAGGAGGGCCAACAGAATCCTGGGCTGCATAGGGAAGAGTGTGGCCAGTAGGTCGAGGGAAGTCATTCTCCCCCTCTACTCTGCACTGGTGAGGCCACAACTGGAGTATTGCATCCAGTTCTGGGCTCCCCAATTCAAGAGGGATAGGGAACTACTGGAAAGGGTCCAGCGAAGGGCAACAAAGATGATTAAGGGATTGGAGCATCTCCCTTATGAGGAAAGGCTAAGAGAGCTGGGACTCTTTAGCCTGGAGAAGAGAAAGCTGAGGGGAGACCTTATTAACGCCTGTAAGTATCTCAAGGGTGGGTTGAAGGAGGAGGGAGCCAGACTCTTTTCAGTGGTTCCCAGTGACAGGACAAGGGGCAACGGGCACAAGTTGGAACATAGGAGGTTCCACTCGAATATGAGGAAGAATTTCTTCACGGTGAGGGTGACAGAGCCCTGGAACAGGCTGCCCAGGGAGGTTGTGGAGTCCCCTTCTTTGGAGATTTTCAAGACCCGCCTGGATGCAGTCCTGAGTAGCATTCTCTAAGCAATCCTGCTTCAGCAGGGGAGTTGGACTAGATGATCTATATGGTCCCTTCCAACTCTAAAAAAAATTCAGTGAAATTCAGTGAAATTCAGAAAGCAGCACGCAGCCCCCGGGACAAGGACAGCCCTTGGGGACCGAGATGGGGGACACACACACCACAACACGGGCTGCAAGGCCTTGCTCTGGAACCCGGCCAGCATCCCCTCCTGCGGGGACAGGGCTCGGGACACAGTCCCCCAAAGCCTGGGGACAATCACACCCATCCTCGGCTCACACCGCGCTCGGCTCCAGAGCCCGGCTTTGCCTCCCGACTGCAGGAAAATCACCACAAATCACCCAAGAAGGGCATTCTTAAGGGCTTTGTCCAAACGCCTCTCAAACAAGGAGACACTTGGGGCATCAACCACCTCCCCAGGACACCTCTTCCAGCGTTTGACCACCACCTTGGCAAAGAAATGCTTCCTAATCCCTCTAAGGGGGATTTTGTGCTGGGAGTCTTCTTTAGTAACCTGCTTCCTTTACCTGCTTAAAAGGGGCTGTTCCTGAACAGCTCTATGCCCTTCTTTAACTTAAAAAGCCTGTCCTGAAACCATCAACCTCAGTCCCTTACCAGTGCCGTTCCCTCAGTTTAGCTTTCAGAGAGCCGGGGGTCTGAATTCATCCTTGACAAAAACCACAACAGCTAACTCATTTTCCTGCAGTCACTTGGCTCCTCTTCATCTGCAAAGAAGAAACCACAGCTCCAAGACTGAGCATCATAACTGCAAATTCCAACCTCTTCCACGACACCCTCATCCGCAGAAGCTCCATGGAGTTCCACTCACCTGCTCCACGCCGATCCCACAACTGGAGGCTGCAGCAACAATTAATTATGGCACCTAAGAGACCAAGAAACACAAAATTACCATGCCGCTTATGAACCGTCACCGGTCCTGTACTCCTCTTTGATACATCCCGGCTCATCTCAAAAGTAATAAACTAGAACACACCAGACCTCATTGAAACCCAAACTGAAATAGAAAGCCAATATGAGGGAGAGCGATGAACCTGCCTCCCTTTCCTAGCCATGCCTCAGTCCCAAAGCTCACCCAACCAGGATGAGCAGGTTGATGAAGTATTCTGTAAGCGGCTGGCTGAAGTCTTGCCATCGCCAGCCCTTGTTCTGGTTAGGGGCTTCAGCCTACCGGATATCTGCTGGAAATATAACACTGCAGAGAGCAGGCAAGGCTAGGAGGTTCCTTGAGTGTATGGAAGATAACTTCCTTACGCAACTGGTAGGAGAGCCTACTAGGGGAGGCGCCTCGCTAGACCTACTTTTCACAAACAAAGAAGGACTAGTGGGAGATGTGGAGGTCGGAGGCCGTCTTGGCCTTAGCGATCATCAAACGGTCAAGTTTTCAATTCTTAGTGAGGTAAGGAAGGGGGTTAGCAAAACCTCCACCTTGGCCTTCCGGAGGGCGCACTTCAGCCTGTTCAGAACCCTGGTTGGGAGGGTCCCTTGGGAGATAATCCTGCGGGGCAAAGGGGTCCAGGAAGGCTGGACGCTCTTCGCGAAGGAAATCCAAAAGGCCCAGGAGCAGGCTGTCCCCATGAGGCGCAAAATTAAAGGGCGGGGAAAATGGCCGTCCTGGTTGAACAAAGAGCTCTGGATGGGACTTAGGGAAAAAAGGAAGGTTTACCACCTTTGGATGAAGGGACAGGCAACTCAGGAGGAGTACAGAGATCTTGTTAGGTTACACAGAGAAAAAATTAGGAAGGCAAAAGCCCAGCTGGAACTCAACCTGGCCATTAATATAAGGGACAACAAAAAAAGCTTTTGTAACTACGTCAACAAAAAGAGAGTCAGGGAGAATCTCCATCCCTTCCTGGATGAGGGGGGAAACATTGCGACCAAGGACGAGGAGAAGGCTGAGATACTTAATGCCTTCTTTGCCTCTGTCTTCAATAGTCGGACCAGCTGTCCCCAGGGTGTTCAGCGTCCTGAGCTGGAAGCTAAGGATGGAGAGCAGCGTCCCCCATAGTCCAGGAGGAAGTAGTTAAGGATTTGCTTATGCACCTGGACACGCATAAGTCTATGGGGCCGGCTGGAATTCACCCAAGGGTACTCAGGGAGCTGGCGGGAGAGCTCACCAAGCCTCTCTCCATTATCTATCAACAATCCTGGTCAACAGGAGAGGTACCAGATGACTGGAGGGTGGCCAGTGTGACGCCCATCTACAAGAAGGGCCGGAAGGAGGATCTGGGAAACTATAGGCCTGTCAGCCTGACCTCGGTACCGGGAAAGATCACGGAGAGGATCACCTTGAGTGAGCTCTCACGGCAAGTGCAGGGCAGCCAAGGGATCCGCGCCAGCCAGCATGGGTTTATGAAAGGGAGGTCCTGCTTAACCAACTTGATCTCTTTCTATGACCATGTGACCCGCCTGCTCGATGCGGGGAAGGCTGTGGACGTTGTCTACCTGGACTTTGGTAAGGCCTTTGACACCGTCCCCCACAGCGTTCTCCTGGAGAAGCTGGCGAATCATGGCATAGACAAGTGTACTCTTCACTGGGTGAAAAACTGGCTGGATGGCCGTGCCCAGGGAGTTGTAATTAATGGGGTGAAATCCAGTTGGCGGCCGGTCACCAGTGGTGTCCCTCAGGGCTCAGTTTTGGGGCCAGTCTTGTTTAATATCTTTATTGATGATCTAGATAAGGGGATTGAGCGCACCCTCAGCAAGTTTGCAGATGACACCAAACTAGGTGGGAGTGTTGATCTGCTTGAGGGTCGGAAGACTCTACGGAGGGATCTGGACAGCTTGGATCAATGGGCCAAGGCCAATGGGATGAGGTTTAATAAGGCCAAGTGCCAGGTCCTGCATTTTGGTCACAACAACCCCAGGCAACGCTACAGGCTTGGGGAAGAGTGGCTGGAAAGCTGCCCAGCAGAAAAGGACCTGGGGGTGTTGGTGGACAGCCGGCTTCACGTGAGCCAGCCGTGTGCCCAGGTGGCCAAGAAGGCCAACGGCATCCCGGCCTGTATCAGGAATAGCTGGGCCAGCAGGAGTAGGGAAGTGATGGTGCCTCTGTACTCGGCACTGGTGAGGCCTCACCTTGAGCGCTGTGTCCAGTTCTGGGCCCCTCACTACAGGAAGGACACTGAGCTGCTGGACCGTGTCCAGAGGAGAGCCACCGAGCTGGTGGGGGGTCTAGAGAACAACTCATATGAGGAGAGGCTGAGGGAACTGGGCATGTTTAGTTTGGAGAAGAGGAGGCTGAGGGGAGACCTCATTGCCCTCTACAACTACCTGAAAGGAGGGTGTAGAGAGGTGGGTGTTGGCCTCCTCTCCCAAGGGAATAAAGACAGGACCAGAGGAAATGGTCTGAAGTTGCGGCAGGGGAGGTTTAGATTACATATTAGGAAGCACTACTTTACCAAGAGAGTGGTCAGGCACTGGAACAGACTGCCCAGGGAGGTGGTGGAGTCGCCACCCCTGGAGCTATTTAAGAAACGTTTAGACACGGCTCTCCAGGGCATGCTCTAGTGCCCGAGATTGTTGGTTTGCGTCTGTTTGTGGGTGGGTGTGCTGTGTGGTTGGTTGTGGGTGTGGCTACCTTTGTTTTTTCCTTTGTGTGGTTGGACTCGATGATCTCAAAGGTCCCATGCAACCACGAAGATTCTGCGATTCTGTGATTCTGTAATGTTGGGTCATCAGGGAGGGGAGCCATAGGACAGGGGGGAAGGGTTTGGAGAGTACCTTGGAGGAGAAAGACCTAGGAGGCCTGGTGGACAATAGGATGACCATGAGCCGACAATGTGTCCTTGTGGCCAAGAAGGCCAATGGCATCCTGGGGTGCATCAGGAAGAGTGTGACCAGCAGGTCGAGGGAGGTCATCCTCCCCCCTCTACTCTGCCCTGGGGGGGCCCCACCTGGAGCACTGCGTCCAGTTCCTGGCTCCCCAGTTCAAGAAGGACAGGGAACTGCTGGAGAGGGTACAGCAGAGGGCTACAAAGATGATGAGGGGACTGGAGCTTCTCCCTTACGAGGAAAGGCTGAGGGACTTGGGTCTTTTTAGTCTAGAGAAGAGAAGACTGAGGGGGGATTTGATCAATGCTGATAAATACTTAAAGGGTGGGTGTCAAGAGGACGGGGCTGCTCTTTTATCAGTGGTGCCCAGTGACAGGACAAGAGGGAACGAGCAGAACCTTGAACATGGGAAGTTCCACCTAAACATGAGGAGGAGCTTCTTTCCTGTGAGGGTGGCAGAGCCTTGGAACAGGCTGCCCAGGGGGGTGGCAGACTCTCCTTCTCTGGAGACATTCAAAACCCGCCTGGACAAGTTCCTGTGCAACCTCCTCTAGGTGGGCCTGCTGTGTGTGGGGAGGGGGGTTGGACTAGATGATCTGCAGAGGCCCCTTCCATCCCAATGTGATTCTGCGATTGCCTGATTCTGTGACACTGACAGAAAGGAGATTGAGATGAGATCAGGGGAAGAAATTCTTTGCTGTGAGGGTGGTGAGACTCTGGCCAACGGTGCCCAGAGAAGCTGTGGCTGCCCCAACCCTGGAGGCGTTCAAGGCCAGGTTGGACGGGGCTTGAAAAACCTGCTCTGGTGGGACGGGTCCCTGCCCAGGGCACAGGGTGGGACAAGGTGAGCTCACAGGTCCCTTCCAATCCAAACCAGTCTAGGATTCGGGGACATGCCTTCCAGCCCTGTCACCAGCTTGGTTGCCCTCCTCTGGAGGCATTCGAGGACCTTCCCATCCTTCTCCAACGGTGGGGCCCAGCCCTGCACCCAGGGCTCCAGGTGAGGCCGCACCAGCGCCGAGCACAGCGGGACAATCTCCGCTCTTGGCTGCCTGCTTCGACTGTGTTTGATGCCCCCCAGGATGGGGGTTGCCCTCTTGGTGCCAGGGGACACCGATGGCTCCTCCTCAGCTGCTGCCCCCAGCACCCCCGGCCGGACCCCTTTCTGCAGGGCTGCTCTCCAGCCACCCCTCTCCCCAGTTACACTCCTGCCCAGAGTTCCTCCCTCCCAGGGCAGAATCCTGCACTTTTACTGCTTCAACTTCACGCCACTGCTGATTGCCCAGTGCTCCAATCTACCTAGAGCCTTCTGCAAGGCCTCTTGGCCCTCAAGAGGGTCAACAGCACCTCCCGCTTTGGCATCATCAGCTCGTTAAGGGGGCATTCAACCCCCAAAATCCAGGGGAGCAACTCTTCCCACCAGTTTTCTCATTCCACTGACGATGTTAAACTCAACCATTTCATGATCACTGTGGCCAAGACCATCCCATCTCCCACCAGGCCTCCAGCAGGAGATGGGGGGGCTCTTGGAGGAGGGGGCGGGGCACAGGGAGCCCCCACATTCCATCCCTGGTGACCAAAGAGTCCTTAGCAGCAGAGAGACCGAGAGGACCGACGATGGCGCTGCCACCACTGTGGCTCCCACCGAACGGCCCCCGGGCCCCCGCGGCGACCCAGACGCTTCAGACTTTTGTGCTCCCACAAACCTTCTACCCCCAAGGTAGGGACTGACCCCGACCCGCAGCCCGGGGACACTCTCGGGGAACAGAGCGCAGGAGATGACCGCAGCCATGGCTCCTGTCTCTCTTCCAGGCTCAGCCACCCTGGTTCGACTGCCCGGCCAGGAGCAGCCCTTCCCCGCAGCCTGGCCACCCACCGTGGGGGTGGCCCCATGGGCCCCACAGGCCCCACCACCAGGTATCGACCCCCTGTCCCCTCTGCCACCTTCCGCCCCCGAGGACCCTGGTCACCTTCACCATCCCACCTCCCCTGTTCCCCCCACAGCACTTTTAGCACTGGGGGGTGGGGGGTTCAGCAAGCCCGGCTGAGGGAAGGACATGCCTTCCAGCCCCGTCACCAGCTTGGTTGCCCTCCTCTGGAGGCATTCAAGGACTTTCCTGTCCTTCTCCAACGGTGCAGTTACTCCCTTACAGCGCAGAATCCCGCACTTTTACTGCTTCAACTTCACGCCACTGCTGATTGCCCAGTGCTCCAACCTATCGAGAGCCTTCTGCAAGGCCTCTTGGCCCTCAGGAGGGTCAACCTTCTATACCCAAGGCAGAGACCGACCCCGACCCGCAGCCCGGGGACGCTCTCGGGGAACAGAGCGCAGGAGGTGACCACGGCCATGGCTCCTGTCTCTCTTCCAGGCTCAGCCACCCTGGTTCAACTGCCCGGCCAGGAGCAGCCCTTCCCCGCAGCCTGGCCACCCACCGTGAGGGTGGCCCCATGGGCCCCACAGGCCACACCACCAGGTATGGACCCCCTGTGCCCTCTGCCACCTTCAGCCCCCGAGCACTGTGGTCACCTTCACCATCCCACCTCCCCTGTTCCCCCCCAGCAGTTTTGGTACTGGGTGTGGAGGGTTCAACAAGCCCGGCTGAGCATCCCTGCCCTCACCTGCCCAGGAAATCCAATTTCCAGGGAATTTCCCAACCTGTGGGGGCCATCTCTCCTGTTTCCTCCCCCAAAGCACGTCCCTTCCCCAGTTTCCAGCCCCAGCCCCTCCGGCACAGCAGCTCACTCCGGGGAGCGACCGGCCACCAGCTCCCCAGGGGCCTGGCTCACAGCCGCGATGGGGGCCACGGGGGACAGCTCGGCGGGTGCCCTGGAGGCTGCCCACGGCCCACCACGCCTCCCTTTCCCCCCTCCCAGGGCTGCAGAGGGCCCCCTACGGTTGCTGCTTCGATCCCCGCTTCTTCCACGTGGAGTGGACCCTCACCAACCAGCCTCCGCCGGCCACCCCCACGCTCGGCCACGGCGCCGCTGCTCCCCCGGGCCCTGCCCTGTGGGGCCTCGCAGGCTGTGAGACCCTCCCGGCCTGGGCAGCCCCCGGCATCCTCCAGGGACAGCCCACACAGCCCCCGCTGACACAGCTCCCAGCCTACGGCCACCAGGGCAGAGCGGTGCCCGCAGCCCCCCCGCTGCTGCTGACCTCCATCCCCGGCCTCCAGCACGTCAAGGGACACCCTGCACGGAGCAACATCTTTAGCACGGCCACCCCTGCGGGGGCACCCCCACGCAGCCACGTACCCCCACGCAGCCACGTGCCCCCCAGACCCTCTGCTGTCCCCCACAAACCAGCTCCTGGGGACCCGGACAGCACCATCAAAGTCACCGAGGAGATGCTCCTCCAAGAGGCCCTCAGGCTCTTTGGTTCCTCCACGGACACGGTGGGGGCTGGCCAGGACAGCACCAGCAACATCCCCAGGCCTGGGGACCCTGATGCCACCAGAGGAGAGGGGAGAGCAGTGACACCAGCACCCACCGCAGTGCCAAACTTGATCCACGGCCACGATAACATCAAGGAACTGTCTTCAGGGACCAACAGCTCCAGCACGGCCACCCCTAAGGAGAGAACCCCGGACAGCAACATCCCCGCATACAGTGACACCTCCTCAGACACTGACATCTCCTGGGACAGCGTCACTCCCGTGGACGTCAGTGTCCCCACCAGCCCCTCTGCTGTCCCCTACAGCCAAACCCTCGGGGACCTCAGTGTGCCCCAGGAGGTGCCTCTGGAGGAGGCTCTGAAGCTCTTTGACTGCTCCGGGGAGGTGGCAGGGGTCGGCCAGGACAGTCCTGGCAGCAGCCCAAGGCCTGGAGACCCTGGTGACACCAGCACAGCCGTCTCCCCCTGTGACTTTGACTCCGTCGAGCTGCCCGAGGAGCTGCTGAGCCACAACTACAGCCTGGAGGAGACCATGGAGGCCGTGCGCTTCCTGGAGGAACTCCTCTATGGGACGGAGTCCCAGGAGCCCTGGGGGGATGTGGGGTTGGAGCTGCCACCAGAGTCCAAGGAGCCCTGGGGGGACTTGGGGACGGAGACGACACCAGAGCCCCAGGAGCCCTCGAGGGATGTGGGGACGGAGATGACCCCGGCACAGCTCGCCATGGGGGAGAGGCGGGGGACAAAGCGGGGAACCAGTCCCCCATCGCCACCACCCAGCAAGCGCAGGGCTCTCTCAAGGGGGCCGGGGACAGAGCAGGGGCCGAGTCCCACCGCAGGGAGGAGACGGAGATGATGGGAGGGGTGGCGGTTGTGTGTATTTGAGGGAGGAGGTGTATTTGGGGAGGGGCTGTGTGTACTCGGGGAGGGGGGCACCGTCTTCAGGGGAGGGGGGGCCTCGTATTTAGGGGAGGGGGGTGTGCAGTTGTGGAGAGGGCTGTATTTGGGGGGGGTACTTGGGGAGAGGGCTGTATTTGAGGGAGGGGGGTGTGTTTGAGGGAGGGGGGTGTGTTTGAGGGAGGGAGGGGGGTTGAGAGTAGCTTCAATAGAACCTTTTCTCTTGTGTTAAAAAGTTGTTTCAATTAAAAGTTGTTTCTCCAGAACCGCTCTGTGCCTGTTTAGGGGCGGGGGCGGGGGCGGGGGCAGGGAGGGAGGGAGCGCAGGGGGCACCGGGAATCAGAACCCCCCCCCAGGTGCCACAGCCCCCATGAGCCCCCAGTCGGAGCCCACGAACCCCAAAGGGCAACAAGCTGCCCCCAGGGACGAGCTACCACCAGCGGGGTGGCAGTGGCCAGGGGGGGACTCCCCTGTCCTCTTCCCCAGGGGCAGCCAGGACAGAGGGGTCCCTGCAGGACCCACCGACACGGCCCCACGCAGAAGAGCCCCAGCCCCAGAGAGACCTGGACAGGCTGGAGAGCTGGGCAAGGAAGAACCTCATGAGGTTCAACAGGGAAAAGTGTAAGGTGCTACACCTGGGCAAGAAGAATGTCAGGCACCAATACAGGTTAGGCGTGGACCTGCTGGAGCCAAGCTCCGAAGAGAAAGATCTGGGAGTCCTGGTAGACAGCAAAATGACAATGAGCAAGCAATGTGCTCTTGTGGCCAGGAGGGCCAACAGAATCCTGGGCTGCATAGGGAAGAGTGTGGCCAGTAGGTCGAGGGAAGTCATTCTCCCCCTCTACTCTGCACTGGTGAGGCCACAACTGGAGTATTGCATCCAGTTCTGGGCTCCCCAATTCAAGAGGGATAGGGAACTACTGGAAAGGGTCCAGCGAAGGGCAACAAAGATGATTAAGGGATTGGAGCATCTCCCTTATGAGGAAAGGCTAAGAGAGCTGGGACTCTTTAGCCTGGAGAAGAGAAGGCTGAGGGGAGACCTTATTAACGCCTGTAAGTATCTCAAGGGTGGGTTGAAGGAGGAGGGAGCCAGACTCTTTTCAGTGGTTCCCAGTGACAGGACAAGGGGCAACGGGCACAAGTTGGAACATAGGAGGTTCCACTCGAATATGAGGAAGAATTTCTTCACGGTGAGGGTGACAGAGCCCTGGAACAGGCTGCCCAGGGAGGTTGTGGAGTCCCCTTCTTTGGAGATTTTCAAGACCCGCCTGGATGCAGTCCTGAGTAGCATTCTCTAAGCAATCCTGCTTCAGCAGGGGAGTTGGACTAGATGATCTATATGGTCCCTTCCAACTCTAAAAAAAATTCAGTGAAATTCAGTGAAATTCAGAAAGCAGCACGCAGCCCCCGGGACAAGGACAGCCCTTGGGGACCGAGATGGGGGACACACACACCACAACACGGGCTGCAAGGCCTTGCTCTGGAACCCGGCCAGCATCCCCTCCTGCGGGGACAGGGCTCGGGACACAGTCCCCCAAAGCCTGGGGACAATCACACCCGTCCTCGGCTCACACCGCGCTCGGCTCCAGAGCCCGGCTTTGCCTCCCGACTGCAGGAAAATCACCACAAATCACCCAAGAAGGGCATTCTTAAGGGCTTTGTCCAAACGCCTCTCAAACAAGGAGACACTTGGGGCATCAACCACCTCCCCAGAACACCTCTTCCAGCGTTTGACCACCACCTTGGCAAAGAAATGCTTCCTAATCCCTCTAAGGGGGATTTTGTGCTGGGAGTCTTCTTTAGTAACCTGCTTCCTTTACCTGCCTAAAAGGGGCTGTTCCTGAACAGCTCTATGCCCTTCTTTAACTTAAAAAGCCTGTCCTGAAACCGTCAACCTCAGTCCCTTACCAGTGCCGTTCCCTCAGTTTAGCTTTCAGAGAGCCGGGGGTCTGAATTCATCCTTGACAAAAACCACAACAGCTAACTCATTTTCCTGCAGTCACTTGGCTCCTCTTCATCTGCAAAGAAGAAACCACAGCTCCAAGACTGAGCATCATAACTGCAAATTCCAACCTCTTCCACGACACCCTCATCCGCAGAAGCTCCATGGAGTTCCACTCACCTGCTCCACGCCGATCCCACAACTGGAGGCTGCAGCAACAATTAATTATGGCACCTAAGAGACCAAGAAACACAAAATTACCATGCCGCTTATGAACCGTCACCGGTCCTGTACTCCTCTTTGATACATCCCGGCTCATCTCAAAAGTAGTAAACTAGAACACACCAGACCTCATTGAAACCCAAACTGAAATAGAAAGCCAATATGAGGGAGAGCGATGAACCTGCCTCCCTTTCCTAGCCATGCCTCAGTCCCAAAGCTCACCCAACCAGGATGAGCAGGTTGATGAAGTATTCTGTAAGCGGCTGGCTGAAGTCTTGCCATCGCCAGCCCTTGTTCTGGTTAGGGGCTTCAGCCTACCGGATATCTGCTGGAAATATAACACTGCAGAGAGCAGGCAAGGCTAGGAGGTTCCTTGAGTGTATGGAAGATAACTTCCTTACGCAACTGGTAGGAGAGCCTACTAGGGGAGGCGCCTCGCTAGACCTACTTTTCACAAACAAAGAAGGACTAGTGGGAGATGTGGAGGTCGGAGGCCGTCCTGGCCTTAGCGATCATCAAACGGTCAAGTTTTCAATTCTTAGTGATGATTCAGAGAATGAATGGTTAAAGGTTGTTAGTGTGGATTTAGTACAGCCTGGCAAAGAACAGAGCTCGGAGCCCAGCACTCCAAGATAAAGAAATGGCCTTGTGTATAAGATAGCGGGAACAGCCTGCATGCTAAGGAGGAACCCAACTGTCTGGGTAAAGTGTCCATCTGGTCGGGACCAGTTTTGCGGTTTTGGGGTCCAGCCAAACCAGCATTCTAGGACAAAGGTGAAGGTACACGGTGAAGAAGACTGCGAGCCTTCCTCCAGAAGACCCCGGCCCACGACCACCAGGCGACAGTGCGATGCGGCAAGGGGAGGAGACTTATGATAATGAGTTCCTAGAAATAATTAGAATAGTAATGCCTTTTCTTAGAATCAATTCTAATAACCCAGCCCACCTTAATGAATATGTATGCTTTTCATCATAAATAGACGCTTGTTTTACAAACCGGTGTGCAAATTTGGAGGAGCAATCCCGGCGCAATTATTGCACCCGGCGCCGCAATAAACATACCTGCTTTATAACTCTCTGTGAGTTGTAAGGTTTGTTTCCATGCGTCAGTGAGGTAAGGAAGGGGGTTAGCAAAACCTCCACCTTGGCCTTCCGGAGGGCGCACTTTAGCCTGTTCAGAACCCTGGTTGGGAGGGTCCCTTGGGAGATAATCCTGCGGGGCAAAGGGGTCCAGGAAGGCTGGACGCTCTTCGCGAAGGAAATCCAAAAGGCCCAGGAGCAGGCTGTCCCCATGAGGCGCAAAATTAAAGGGCGGGGAAAATGGCCGGCCTGGTTGAACAAAGAGCTCTGGATGGGACTTAGGGAAAAAAGGAAGGTTTACCACCTTTGGATGAAGGGACAGGCAACTCAGGAGGAGTACAGAGATCTTGTTAGGTTACACAGAGAAAAAATTAGGAAGGCAAAAGCCCAGCTGGAACTCAACCTGGCCATTAATATAAGGGACAACAAAAAAAGCTTTTGTAACTACGTCAACAAAAAGAGAGTCAGGGAGAATCTCCATCCCTTCCTGGATGAGGGGGGAAACATTGCGACCAAGGACGAGGAGAAGGCTGAGATACTTAATGCCTTCTTTGCCTCTGTCTTCAATAGTCGGACCAGCTGTCCCCAGGGTGTTCAGCCTCCTGAGCTGGAAGCTAAGGATGGAGAGCAGCGTCCCCCATAGTCCAGGAGGAAGTAGTTAAGGATTTGCTTATGCACCTGGACACGCATAAGTCTATGGGGCCGGCTGGAATTCACCCAAGGGTACTCAGGGAGCTGGCGGGAGAGCTCACCAAGCCTCTCTCCATTATCTATCAACAATCCTGGTCAACAGGAGAGGTACCAGATGACTGGAGGGTGGCCAGTGTGACGCCCATCTACAAGAAGGGCCGGAAGGAGGATCCGGGAAACTATAGGCCTGTCAGCCTGACCTCGGTACCGGGAAAGATCACGGAGAGGATCACCTTGAGTGAGCTCTCACGGCAAGTGCAGGGCAGCCAAGGGATCCGCGCCAGCCAGCATGGGTTTATGAAAGGGAGGTCCTGCTTAACCAACTTGATCTCTTTCTATGACCATGTGACCCGCCTGCTCGATGCGGGGAAGGCTGTGGACGTTGTCTACCTGGACTTTGGTAAGGCCTTTGACACCGTCCCCCACAGCGTTCTCCTGGAGAAGCTGGCGAATCATGGCATAGACAAGTGTACTCTTCACTGGGTGAAAAACTGGCTGGATGGCCGTGCCCAGGGAGTTGTAATTAATGGGGTGAAATCCAGTTGGCGGCCGGTCACCAGTGGTGTCCCTCAGGGCTCAGTTTTGGGGCCAGTCTTGTTTAATATCTTTATTGATGATCTAGATAAGGGGATTGAGCGCACCCTCAGCAAGTTTGCAGATGACACCAAACTAGGTGGGAGTGTTGATCTGCTTGAGGGTCGGAAGACTCTACGGAGGGATCTGGACAGCTTGGATCAATGGGCCAAGGCCAATGGGATGAGGTTTAATAAGGCCAAGTGCCAGGTCCTGCATTTTGGTCACAACAACCCCAGGCAACGCTACAGGCTTGGGGAAGAGTGGCTGGAAAGCTGCCCAGCAGAAAAGGACCTGGGGGTGTTGGTGGACAGCCGGCTTCACGTGAGCCAGCCGTGTGCCCAGGTGGCCAAGAAGGCCAACGGCATCCCGGCCTGTATCAGGAATAGCTGGGCCAGCAGGAGTAGGGAAGTGATGGTGCCTCTGTACTCGGCACTGGTGAGGCCTCACCTTGAGCGCTGTGTCCAGTTCTGGGCCCCTCACTACAGGAAGGACACTGAGCTGCTGGACCGTGTCCAGAGGAGAGCCACCGAGCTGGTGGGGGGTCTAGAGAACAACTCATATGAGGAGAGGCTGAGGGAACTGGGCATGTTTAGTTTGGAGAAGAGGAGGCTGAGGGGAGACCTCATTGCCCTCTACAACTACCTGAAAGGAGGGTGTAGAGAGGTGGGTGTTGGCCTCCTCTCCCAAGGGAATAAAGACAGGACCAGAGGAAATGGTCTGAAGTTGCGGCAGGGGAGGTTTAGATTACATATTAGGAAGCACTACTTTACCAAGAGAGTGGTCAGGCACTGGAACAGACTGCCCAGGGAGGTGGTGGAGTCGCCACCCCTGGAGCTATTTAAGAAACGTTTAGACACGGCTCTCCAGGGCATGCTCTAGTGCCCGAGATTGTTGGTTTGCGTCTGTTTGTGGGTGGGTGTGCTGTGTGGTTGGTTGTGGGTGTGGCTACCTTTTTTTTTTCTTTGTGTGGTTGGACTCGATGATCTCAAAGGTCCCATGCAACCACGAAGATTCTGCGATTCTGTGATTCTGTAATGTTGGGTCATCAGGGAGGGGAGCCATAGGACAGGGGGGAAGGGTTTGGAGAGTACCTTGGAGGAGAAAGACCTAGGAGGCCTGGTGGACAATAGGATGACCATGAGCCGACAATGTGTCCTTGTGGCCAAGAAGGCCAATGGCATCCTGGGGTGCATCAGGAAGAGTGTGACCAGCAGGTCGAGGGAGGTCATCCTCCCCCCTCTACTCTGCCCTGGGGGGGCCCCACCTGGAGCACTGCGTCCAGTTCCTGGCTCCCCAGTTCAAGAAGGACAGGGAACTGCTGGAGAGGGTACAGCAGAGGGCTACAAAGATGATGAGGGGACTGGAGCTTCTCCCTTACGAGGAAAGGCTGAGGGACTTGGGTCTTTTTAGTCTAGAGAAGAGAAGACTGAGGGGGGATTTGATCAATGCTGATAAATACTTAAAGGGTGGGTGTCAAGAGGACGGGGCTGCTCTTTTATCAGTGGTGCCCAGTGACAGGACAAGAGGGAACGAGCAGAACCTTGAACATGGGAAGTTCCACCTAAACATGAGGAGGAGCTTCTTTCCTGTGAGGGTGGCAGAGCCTTGGAACAGGCTGCCCAGGGGGGTGGCAGACTCTCCTTCTCTGGAGACATTCAAAACCCGCCTGGACAAGTTCCTGTGCAACCTCCTCTAGGTGGGCCTGCTGTGTGTGGGGAGGGGGGTTGGACTAGATGATCTGCAGAGGCCCCTTCCATCCCAATGTGATTCTGCGATTGCCTGATTCTGTGACACTGACAGAAAGGAGATTGAGATGAGATCAGGGGAAGAAATTCTTTGCTGTGAGGGTGGTGAGACTCTGGCCAACGGTGCCCAGAGAAGCTGTGGCTGCCCCAACCCTGGAGGCGTTCAAGGCCAGGTTGGACGGGGCTTGAAAAACCTGCTCTGGTGGGACGGGTCCCTGCCCGGGGCACAGGGTGGGACAAGGTGAGCTCACAGGTCCCTTCCAATCCAAACCAGTCTAGGATTCGGGGACATGCCTTCCAGCCCTGTCACCAGCTTGGTTGCCCTCCTCTGGAGGCATTCGAGGACCTTCCCATCCTTCTCCAACGGTGGGGCCCAGCCCTGCACCCAGGGCTCCAGGTGAGGCCGCACCAGCGCCGAGCACAGCGGGACAATCTCCGCTCTTGGCCGCCTGCTTCGACTGTGTTTGATGCCCCCCAGGATGGGGGTTGCCCTCTTGGTGCCAGGGGACACCGATGGCTCCCCCTCAGCTGCTGCCCCCAGCACCCCCGGCCGGACCCCTTTCTGCAGGGCTGCTCTCCAGCCACCCCTCTCCCCAGTTACACTCCTGCCCAGAGTTCCTCCCTCCCAGGGCAGAATCCTGCACTTTTACTGCTTCAACTTCACGCCACTGCTGATTGCCCAGTGCTCCAATCTACCTAGAGCCTTCTGCAAGGCCTCTTGGCCCTCAAGAGGGTCAACAGCACCTCCCGCTTTGGCATCATCAGCTCGTTAAGGGGGCATTCAACCCCCAAAATCCAGGGGAGCAACTCTTCCCACCAGTTTTCTCATTCCACTGACAATGTTAAACTCAACCATTTCATGATCACTGTGGCCAAGACCATCCCATCTCCCACCAGGCCTCCAGCAGGAGATGGGGAGGCTCTTGGAGGAGGGGGCGGGGCACAGGGAGCCCCCACATTCCATCCCTGGTGACCAAAGAGTCCTTAGCAGCAGAGAGACCGAGAGGACCGACGATGGCGCTGCCACCACTGTGGCTCCCACCGAACGGCCCCCGGGCCCCCGCGGCGACCCAGACGCTTCAGACTTTTGTGCTCCCACAAACCTTCTACCCCCAAGGTAGGGACTGACCCCGACCCGCAGCCCGGGGACACTCTCGGGGAACAGAGCGCAGGAGATGACCGCAGCCATGGCTCCTGTCTCTCTTCCAGGCTCAGCCACCCTGGTTCGACTGCCCGGCCAGGAGCAGCCCTTCCCCGCAGCCTGGCCACCCACCGTGGGGGTGGCCCCATGGGCCCCACAGGCCCCACCACCAGGTATCGACCCCCTGTCCCCTCTGCCACCTTCCGCCCCCGAGGACCCTGGTCACCTTCACCATCCCACCTCCCCTGTTCCCCCCACAGCACTTTTAGCACTGGGGGGTGGGGGGTTCAGCAAGCCCGGCTGAGGGAAGGACATGCCTTCCAGCCCCGTCACCAGCTTGGTTGCCCTCCTCTGGAGGCATTCAAGGACTTTCCTGTCCTTCTCCAACGGTGCAGTTACTCCCTTACAGCGCAGAATCCCGCACTTTTACTGCTTCAACTTCACGCCACTGCTGATTGCCCAGTGCTCCAACCTATCGAGAGCCTTCTGCAAGGCCTCTTGGCCCTCAGGAGGGTCAACCTTCTATACCCAAGGCAGAGACCGACCCCAACCCGCAGCCCGGGGACGCTCTCGGGGAACAGAGCGCAGGAGGTGACCGCAGCCATGGCTCCTGTCTCTCTTCCAGGCTCAGCCACCCTGGTTCGACTGCCCGGCCAGGAGCAGCCCTTCCCCGCAGCCTGGCCACCCACCGTGAGGGTGGCCCCATGGGCCCCACAGGCCACACCACCAGGTATGGACCCCCTGTGCCCTCTGCCACCTTCAGCCCCCGAGCACTGTGGTCACCTTCACCATCCCACCTCCCCTGTTCCCCCCCAGCAGTTTTGGTACTGGGTGTGGAGGGTTCAACAAGCCCGGCTGAGCATCCCTGCCCTCACCTGCCCAGGAAATCCAATTTCCAGGGAATTTCCCAACCTGTGGGGGCCATCTCTCCTGTTTCCTCCCCCAAAGCACGTCCCCTCCCCAGTTTCCAGCCCCTCCGGCACAGCAGCTCACTCCGGGGAGCGACCGGCCACCAGCTCCCCAGGGGCCTGGCTCACAGCCGCGATGGGGGCCACGGGGGACAGCTCGGCGGGTGCCCTGGAGGCTGCCCACGGCCCACCACGCCTCCCTTTCCCCCCTCCCAGGGCTGCAGAGGGCCCCCTACGGTTGCTGCTTCGATCCCCGCTTCTTCCACGTGGAGTGGACCCTCACCAACCAGCCTCCGCCGGCCACCCCCACGCTCGGCCACGGCGCCGCTGCTCCCCCGGGCCCTGCCCTGTGGGGCCTCGCAGGCTGTGAGACCCTCCCGGCCTGGGCAGCCCCCGGCATCCTCCAGGGACAGCCCACACAGCCCCCGCTGACACAGCTCCCAGCCTACGGCCACCAGGGCAGAGCGGTGCCCGCAGCCCCCCCGCTGCTGCTGACCTCCATCCCCGGCCTCCAGCACGTCAAGGGACACCCTGCACGGAGCAACATCTTTAGCACGGCCACCCCTGCGGGGGCACCCCCACGCAGCCACGTACCCCCACGCAGCCACGTGCCCCCCAGACCCTCTGCTGTCCCCCACAAACCAGCTCCTGGGGACCCGGACAGCACCATCAAAGTCACCGAGGAGATGCTCCTCCAAGAGGCCCTCAGGCTCTTTGGTTCCTCCACGGACACGGTGGGGGCTGGCCAGGACAGCACCAGCAACATCCCCAGGCCTGGGGACCCTGATGCCACCAGAGGAGAGGGGAGAGCAGTGACACCAGCACCCACCGCAGTGCCAAACTTGATCCACGGCCACGATAACATCAAGGAACTGTCTTCAGGGACCAACAGCTCCAGCACGGCCACCCCTAAGGAGAGAACCCCGGACAGCAACATCCCCGCATACAGTGACACCTCCTCAGACACTGACATCTCCTGGGACAGCGTCACTCCCGTGGACGTCAGTGTCCCCACCAGCCCCTCTGCTGTCCCCTACAGCCAAACCCTCGGGGACCTCAGTGTGCCCCAGGAGGTGCCTCTGGAGGAGGCTCTGAAGCTCTTTGACTGCTCCGGGGAGGTGGCAGGGGTCGGCCAGGACAGTCCTGGCAGCAGCCCAAGGCCTGGAGACCCTGGTGACACCAGCACAGCCGTCTCCCCCTGTGACTTTGACTCCGTCGAGCTGCCCGAGGAGCTGCTGAGCCACAACTACAGCCTGGAGGAGACCATGGAGGCCGTGCGCTTCCTGGAGGAACTCCTCTATGGGACGGAGTCCCAGGAGCCCTGGGGGGATGTGGGGTTGGAGCTGCCACCAGAGTCCAAGGAGCCCTGGGGGGACTTGGGGACGGAGACGACACCAGAGCCCCAGGAGCCCTCGAGGGATGTGGGGACGGAGATGACCCCGGCACAGCTCGCCATGGGGGAGAGGCGGGGGACAAAGCGGGGAACCAGTCCCCCATCGCCACCACCCAGCAAGCGCAGGGCTCTCTCAAGGGGGCCGGGGACAGAGCAGGGGCCGAGTCCCACCGCAGGGAGGAGACGGAGATGATGGGAGGGGTGGCGGTTGTGTGTATTTGAGGGAGGAGGTGTATTTGGGGAGGGGCTGTGTGTACTCGGGGAGGGGGGCACCGTCTTCAGGGGAGGGGGGGCCTCGTATTTAGGGGAGGGGGGTGTGCAGTTGTGGAGAGGGCTGTATTTGGGGGGGGTACTTGGGGAGAGGGCTGTATTTGAGGGAGGGGGGTGTGTTTGAGGGAGGGGGGTGTGTTTGAGGGAGGGAGGGGGGTTGAGAGTAGCTTCAATAGAACCTTTTCTCTTGTGTTAAAAAGTTGTTTCAATTAAAAGTTGTTTCTCCAGAACCGCTCTGTGCCTGTTTAGGGGCGGGGGCGGGGGCGGGGGCAGGGAGGGAGGGAGCGCAGGGGGCACCGGGAATCAGAACCCCCCCCCAGGTGCCACAGCCCCCATGAGCCCCCAGTCGGAGCCCACGAACCCCAAAGGGCAACAAGCTGCCCCCAGGGACGAGCTACCACCAGCGGGGTGGCAGTGGCCAGGGGGGGACTCCCCTGTCCTCTTCCCCAGGGGCAGCCAGGACAGAGGGGTCCCTGCAGGACCCACCGACACGGCCCCACGCAGAAGAGCCCCAGCCCCAGAGAGACCTGGACAGGCTGGAGAGCTGGGCAAGGAAGAACCTCATGAGGTTCAACAGGGAAAAGTGTAAGGTGCTACACCTGGGCAAGAAGAATGTCAGGCACCAATACAGGTTAGGCGTGGACCTGCTGGAGCCAAGCTCCGAAGAGAAAGATCTGGGAGTCCTGGTAGACAGCAAAATGACAATGAGCAAGCAATGTGCTCTTGTGGCCAGGAGGGCCAACAGAATCCTGGGCTGCATAGGGAAGAGTGTGGCCAGTAGGTCGAGGGAAGTCATTCTCCCCCTCTACTCTGCACTGGTGAGGCCACAACTGGAGTATTGCATCCAGTTCTGGGCTCCCCAATTCAAGAGGGATAGGGAACTACTGGAAAGGGTCCAGCGAAGGGCAACAAAGATGATTAAGGGATTGGAGCATCTCCCTTATGAGGAAAGGCTAAGAGAGCTGGGACTCTTTAGCCTGGAGAAGAGAAGGCTGAGGGGAGACCTTATTAACGCCTGTAAGTATCTCAAGGGTGGGTTGAAGGAGGAGGGAGCCAGACTCTTTTCAGTGGTTCCCAGTGACAGGACAAGGGGCAACGGGCACAAGTTGGAACATAGGAGGTTCCACTCGAATATGAGGAAGAATTTCTTCACGGTGAGGGTGACAGAGCCCTGGAACAGGCTGCCCAGGGAGGTTGTGGAGTCCCCTTCTTTGGAGATTTTCAAGACCCGCCTGGATGCAGTCCTGAGTAGCATTCTCTAAGCAATCCTGCTTCAGCAGGGGAGTTGGACTAGATGATCTATATGGTCCCTTCCAACTCTAAAAAAAATTCAGTGAAATTCAGTGAAATTCAGAAAGCAGCACGCAGCCCCCGGGACAAGGACAGCCCTTGGGGACCGAGATGGGGGACACACACACCACAACACGGGCTGCAAGGCCTTGCTCTGGAACCCGGCCAGCGTCCCCTCCTGCGGGGACAGGGCTCGGGACACAGTCCCCCAAAGCCTGGGGACAATCACACCCGTCCTCGGCTCACACCGCGCTCGGCTCCAGAGCCCGGCTTTGCCTCCCGACTGCAGGAAAATCACCACAAATCACCCAAGAAGGGCATTCTTAAGGGCTTTGTCCAAACGCCTCTCAAACAAGGAGACACTTGGGGCATCAACCACCTCCCCAGAACACCTCTTCCAGCGTTTGACCACCACCTTGGCAAAGAAATGCTTCCTAATCCCTCTAAGGGGGATTTTGTGCTGGGAGTCTTCTTTAGTAACCTGCTTCCTTTACCTGCCTAAAAGGGGCTGTTCCTGAACAGCTCTATGCCCTTCTTTAACTTAAAAAGCCTGTCCTGAAACCGTCAACCTCAGTCCCTTACCAGTGCCGTTCCCTCAGTTTAGCTTTCAGAGAGCCGGGGGTCTGAATTCATCCTTGACAAAAACCACAACAGCTAACTCATTTTCCTGCAGTCACTTGGCTCCTCTTCATCTGCAAAGAAGAAACCACAGCTCCAAGACTGAGCATCATAACTGCAAATTCCAACCTCTTCCACGACACCCTCATCCGCAGAAGCTCCATGGAGTTCCACTCACCTGCTCCACGCCGATCCCACAACTGGAGGCTGCAGCAACAATTAATTATGGCACCTAAGAGACCAAGAAACACAAAATTACCATGCCGCTTATGAACCGTCACCGGTCCTGTACTCCTCTTTGATACATCCCGGCTCATCTCAAAAGTAGTAAACTAGAACACACCAGACCTCATTGAAACCCAAACTGAAATAGAAAGCCAATATGAGGGAGAGCGATGAACCTGCCTCCCTTTCCTAGCCATGCCTCAGTCCCAAAGCTCACCCAACCAGGATGAGCAGGTTGATGAAGTATTCTGTAAGCGGCTGGCTGAAGTCTTGCCATCGCCAGCCCTTGTTCTGGTTGGGGACTTCAGCCTACCGGATATCTGCTGGAAATATAACACTGCAGAGAGCAGGCAAGGCTAGGAGGTTCCTTGAGTGTATGGAAGGTAACTTCCTTACGCAACTGGTAGGAGAGCCTACTAGGGGAGGCGCCTCGCTAGACCTACTTTTCACAAACAAAGAAGGACTAGTGGGAGATGTGGAGGTCGGAGGCCGTCTTGGCCTTAGCGATCATCAAACGGTCAAGTTTTCAATTCTTAGTGACGATTCAGAGAATGAATGGTTAAAGGTTGTTAGTGTGGATTTAGTACAGCCTGGCAAAGAACAGAGCTCGGAGCCCAGCACTCCAAGATAAAGAAATGGCCTTGTGTATAAGATAGCGGGAACAGCCTGCATGCTAAGGAGGAACCCAACTGTCTGGGTAAAGTGTCCATCTGGTCGGGACCAGTTTTGCGGTTTTGGGGTCCAGCCAAACCAGCATTCTAGGACAAAGGTGAAGGTACACGGTGAAGAAGACTGCGAGCCTTCCTCCAGAAGACCCCGGCCCACGACCACCAGGCGACAGTGCGATGCGGCAAGGGGAGGAGACTTATGATAATGAGTTCCTAGAAATAATTAGAATAGTAATGCCTTTTCTTAGAATCAATTATAATAACCCAGCCCACCTTAATGAATATGTATGCTTTTCATCATAAATAGACGCTTGTTTTACAAACCGGTGTGCAAATTTGGAGGAGCAATCCCCCTTGCAACCGGCCCCGCAATAAACATACCTGCTTTATAACTCTCTGCGAGTTGTAAGGTTTGTTTCCATGCGTCAGTGAGGTAAGGAAGGGGGTTAGCAAAACCTCCACCTTGGCCTTCCGGAGGGCGCACTTCAGCCTGTTCAGAACCCTGGTTGGGAGGGTCCCTTGGGAGATAATCCTGCGGGGCAAAGGGGTCCAGGAAGGCTGGACGCTCTTCGCGAAGGAAATCCAAAAGGCCCAGGAGCAGGCTGTCCTCATGAGGTGCAAAATTAAAGGGTGGGGAGAATGGCCGTCCTGGTTGAACAAAGAGCTCTGGATGGGACTTAGGGAAAAAAGGAAGGTTTACCACCTTTGGATGAAGGGACAGGCAACTCAGGAGGAGTACAGAGATCTTGTTAGGTTACACAGAGAAAAAATTAGGAAGGCAAAAGCCCAGCTGGAACTCAACCTGGCCATTAATATAAGGGACAACAAAAAAAGCTTTTGTAACTACGTCAACAAAAAGAGAGTCAGGGAGAATCTCCATCCCTTCCTGGATGAGGGGGGAAACATTGCGACCAAGGACGAGGAGAAGGCTGAGATACTTAATGCCTTCTTTGCCTCTGTCTTCAATAGTCGGACCAGCTGTCCCCAGGGTGTTCAGCCTCCTGAGCTGGAAGCTAAGGATGGAGAGCAGAGTCCCCCATAGTCCAGGAGGAAGTAGTTAAGGATTTGCTTATGCACCTGGACACGCATAAGTCTATGGGGCCGGCTGGAATTCACCCAAGGGTACTCAGGGAGCTGGCGGGAGAGCTCACCAAGCCTCTCTCCATTATCTATCAACAATCCTGGTCAACAGGAGAGGTACCAGATGACTGGAGGGTGGCCAGTGTGACGCCCATCTACAAGAAGGGCCGGAAGGAGGATCTGGGAAACTATAGGCCTGTCAGCCTGACCTCGGTACCGGGAAAGATCACGGAGAGGATCACCTTGAGTGAGCTCTCACGGCAAGTGCAGGGCAGCCAAGGGATCCGCGCCAGCCAGCATGGGTTTATGAAAGGGAGGTCCTGCTTAACCAACTTGATCTCTTTCTATGACCATGTGACCCGCCTGCTCGATGCGGGGAAGGCTGTGGACGTTGTCTACCTGGACTTTGGTAAGGCCTTTGACACCGTCCCCCACAGCGTTCTCCTGGAGAAGCTGGCGAATCATGGCATAGACAAGTGTACTCTTCACTGGGTGAAAAACTGGCTGGATGGCCGTGCCCAGGGAGTTGTAATTAATGGGGTGAAATCCAGTTGGCGGCCGGTCACCAGTGGTGTCCCTCAGGGCTCAGTTTTGGGGCCAGTCTTGTTTAATATCTTTATTGATGATCTAGATAAGGGGATTGAGCGCACCCTCAGCAAGTTTGCAGATGACACCAAACTAGGTGGGAGTGTTGATCTGCTTGAGGGTCGGAAGACTCTACGGAGGGATCTGGACAGCTTGGATCAATGGGCCAAGGCCAATGGGATGAGGTTTAATAAGGCCAAGTGCCAGGTCCTGCATTTTGGTCACAACAACCCCAGGCAACGCTACGGGCTTGGGGAAGAGTGGCTGGAAAGCTGCCCAGCAGAAAAGTACCTGGGGGTGTTGGTGGACAGCCGGCTTCACGTGAGCCAGCCATGTGCCCAGGTGGCCAAGAAGGCCAATGGCATCCCAGCCTGTTCAGGAATAGCTGGGCCAGCAGGAGTAGGGAAGTGATGGTGCCTCTGTACTCGGCACTGGTGAGGCCTCACCTTGAGCGCTGTGTCCAGTTCTGGGCCCCTCACTACAGGAAGGACACTGAGCTGCTGGACCGTGTCCAGAGGAGAGCCACCGAGCTGGTGGGGGGTCTAGAGAACAACTCATATGAGGAGGGGCTGAGGGAACTGGGCATGTTTAGTTTGGAGAAGAGGAGGCTGAGGGGAGACCTCATTGCCCTCTACAACTACCTGAAAGGAGGGTGTAGAGAGGTGGGTGTTGGCCTCCTCTCCCAAGGGAATAAAGACAGGACCAGAGGAAATGGTCTGAAGTTGCGGCAGGGGAGGTTTAGATTACATATTAGGAAGCACTACTTTACCAAGAGAGTGGTCAGGCACTGGAACAGACTGCCCAGGGAGGTGGTGGAGTCGCCATCCCTGGAGCTATTTAAGAAACGTTTAGACATGGCTCTCCAGGGCATGCTCTAGTGCCCGAGATTGTTGGTTTGCGTCTGTTTGTGGGTGGGTGTGCTGTGTGGTTGGTTGTGGGTGTGGCTACCTTTTTTTTTATCTTTGTGTGGTTGGACTCGATGATCTCAAAGGTCCCATGCAACCACGAAGATTCTGCGATTCTGTAATGTTGGGTCATCAGGGAGGGGAGCCATAGGACAGGGGGGAAGGGTTTGGAGAGTACCTTGGAGGAGAAAGACCTAGGAGGCCTGGTGGACAATAGGATGACCATGAGCCGACAATGTGTCCTTGTGGCCAAGAAGGCCAATGGCATCCTGGGGTGCATCAGGAAGAGTGTGACCAGCAGGTCGAGGGAGGTCATCCTCCCCCCTCTACTCTGCCCTGGGGGGGCCCCACCTGGAGCACTGCGTCCAGTTCCTGGCTCCCCAGTTCAAGAAGGACAGGGAACTGCTGGAGAGGGTACAGCAGAGGGCTACAAAGATGATGAGGGGACTGGAGCTTCTCCCTTACGAGGAAAGGCTGAGGGACTTGGGTCTTTTTAGTCTAGAGAAGAGAAGACTGAGGGGGGATTTGATCAATGCTGATAAATACTTAAAGGGTGGGTGTCAAGAGGACGGGGCTGCTCTTTTATCAGTGGTGCCCAGTGACAGGACAAGAGGGAACGAGCAGAACCTTGAACATGGGAAGTTCCACCTAAACATGAGGAGGAGCTTCTTTCCTGTGAGGGTGGCAGAGCCTTGGAACAGGCTGCCCAGGGGGGTGGCAGACTCTCCTTCTCTGGAGACATTCAAAACCCGCCTGGACAAGTTCCTGTGCAACCTCCTCTAGGTGGGCCTGCTGTGTGTGGGGAGGGGGGTTGGACTAGATGATCTGCAGAGGCCCCTTCCATCCCAATGTGATTCTGCGATTGCCTGATTCTGTGACACTGACAGAAAGGAGATTGAGATGAGATCAGGGGAAGAAATTCTTTGCTGTGAGGGTGGTGAGACTCTGGCCAACGGTGCCCAGAGAAGCTGTGGCTGCCCCAACCCTGGAGGCGTTCAAGGCCAGGTTGGACGGGGCTTGAAAAACCTGCTCTGGTGGGACGGGTCCCTGCCCAGGGCACAGGGTGGGACAAGGTGAGCTCACAGGTCCCTTCCAATCCAAACCAGTCTAGGATTCGGGGACATGCCTTCCAGCCCTGTCACCAGCTTGGTTGCCCTCCTCTGGAGGCATTCGAGGACCTTCCCATCCTTCTCCAACGGTGGGGCCCAGCCCTGCACCCAGGGCTCCAGGTGAGGCCGCACCAGCGCCGAGCACAGCGGGACAATCTCCGCTCTTGGCTGCCTGCTTCGACTGTGTTTGATGCCCCCCAGGATGGGGGTTGCCCTCTTGGTGCCAGGGGACACCGATGGCTCCTCCTCAGCTGCTGCCCCCAGCACCCCCGGCCGGACCCCTTTCTGCAGGGCTGCTCTCCAGCCACCCCTCTCCCCAGTTACACTCCTGCCCAGAGTTCCTCCCTCCCAGGGCAGAATCCTGCACTTTTACTGCTTCAACTTCACGCCACTGCTGATTGCCCAGTGCTCCAATCTACCTAGAGCCTTCTGCAAGGCCTCTTGGCCCTCAAGAGGGTCAACAGCACCTCCCGCTTTGGCATCATCAGCTCGTTAAGGGGGCATTCAACCCCCAAAATCCAGGGGAGCAACTCTTCCCACCAGTTTTCTCATTCCACTGACAATGTTAAACTCAACCATTTCATGATCACTGTGGCCAAGACCATCCCATCTCCCACCAGGCCTCCAGCAGGAGATGGGGGGGCTCTTGGAGGAGGGGGCGGGGCACAGGGAGCCCCCACATTCCATCCCTGGTGACCAAAGAGTCCTTAGCAGCAGAGAGACCGAGAGGACCGACGATGGCGCTGCCACCACTGTGGCTCCCACCGAACGGCCCCCGGGCCCCCGCGGCGACCCAGACGCTTCAGACTTTTGTGCTCCCACAAACCTTCTACCCCCAAGGTAGGGACTGACCCCAACCCGCAGCCCGGGGACACTCTCGGGGAACAGAGCGCAGGAGATGACCGCAGCCATGGCTCCTGTCTCTCTTCCAGGCTCAGCCACCCTGGTTCGACTGCCCGGCCAGGAGCAGCCCTTCCCCGCAGCCTGGCCACCCACCGTGAGGGTGGCCCCATGGGCCCCACAGGCCCCACCACCAGGTATCGACCCCCTGTCCCCTCTGCCACCTTCCGCCCCCGAGGACCCTGGTCACCTTCACCATCCCACCTCCCCTGTTCCCCCCACAGCACTTTTAGCACTGGGGGGTGGGGGGTTCAGCAAGCCCGGCTGAGGGAAGGACATGCCTTCCAGCCCCGTCACCAGCTTGGTTGCCCTCCTCTGGAGGCATTCAAGGACTTTCCTGTCCTTCTCCAACGGTGCAGTTACTCCCTTACAGCGCAGAATCCCGCACTTTTACTGCTTCAACTTCACGCCACTGCTGATTGCCCAGTGCTCCAACCTATCGAGAGCCTTCTGCAAGGCCTCTTGGCCCTCAGGAGGGTCAACCTTCTATACCCAAGGCAGAGACCGACCCCGACCCGCAGCCCGGGGACGCTCGCGGGGAACAGAGCGCAGGAGGTGACCACGGCCATGGCTCCTGTCTCTCTTCCAGGCTCAGCCACCCTGGTTCAACTGCCCGGCCAGGAGCAGCCCTTCCCCGCAGCCTGGCCACCCACCGTGAGGGTGGCCCCATGGGCCCCACAGGCCACACCACCAGGTATGGACCCCCTGTGCCCTCTGCCACCTTCAGCCCCTGACGACCCTGGTCACCTGCACCATCCCACCTCCACTGGCCCCCCCCAGCACTTTTGGTACCGGGGGTGGCGGGTTCAGCAAGCCTGGGTAAGCATTCCTGCCCTCACCTGCCCAGTAAATCCAATTTCCAGGGAATTTCCCAACCCCTGGGGACCATCTCTCCTGTTTCCCCCCCCTAAGCGCGTCCCCTCCCCAGCTTCCAGCCCTGGTCCCCGCTGGCACAGCAGCTCCCCCCCAGGGAACACCCGGCCACCAGCTCCCCAGGGGCCTGGCTCACAGCCCGTATGGGGGACATGGGGGACAGCTCGGCGGGTGCCCTGGAGGCTGCCCACGGCCCACCACGCCTCCCTTTCCACCCCCAGGGCTGCAGAGGGCCCCCTGTGCCTGCTGCTTCCATCCCCGTTTCTTCCACATCGAGTAGACCACCACCAACCAGCCTCCGCTGGCCACCCTCACGCTCGGCTACGGCGCTGCTGCTCCCCCGGGCCTTGCCCTGTGGGGCCTTGGGGGCTGTGAGACCCTCCCGGCCTGGGCAGCCCCCGGCATCCTCCAGGGACAGCCCACACAGCCCCCGCTGACACAGATCCCAGCCTACCGCCACCTTTTTTTTTACCTTTTTCCCAGCACCAATTAGAAATTACAAAAGTCAGGAGTTGACTCCCACAACCCAGGTGGCAGCCAGAACACTTCCTGCTTGTTGTGAACATCTCTGGGAACTAACTTGCATTGCCACCCAGACTTTGGGGCTGCGGCCTTTCCTGGCCACTCTATCCTCAAAAGCACCTTTTTTTCACTTTTTCCCAGCACCGGCCTCCAAAAATTCCAAATGTCCGGAGCTGAGTCCTACACCCAAGGTGACAGCCAGAACAACTCTTGCTTGTTTTGAACGTCTCTGGGAACTACTTGCATTGCCACCCAGACTTTGGGGCTGTGGGCTTTCCTGGCCACTCTATCCTCAATACTACATTTTTTCATTTTTTTTCCAGCACCGGCCTCCAAAAATTCCAAATGTCCGGAGCTGAGTCCTACACCCAAGGTGACAGCCAGAACAACTCTTGCTTGTTTTGAACATCTCTGGGAACTACTTGCATTGCCACCCAGACTTTGGGGCTGCGGGCTTTCCTGGCCACTCTATCCTCAAAAGCACCTTTTTTTCACTTTTTCCCAGCACCGGCCTCCAAAAATTCCAAATGTCCGGAGCTGAGTCCTACACCCAAGGTGACAGCCAGAACAACTCTTGCTTGTTTTGAACATCTCTGGGAACTACTTGCATTGCCACCCAGACTTTGGGGCTGCGGCCTTTCCTGGCCACTCTATCCTCAAAAGCACCTTTTTTTCACTTTTTCCCAGCACCAGCCTCCAAGAATTCCAAACATCAGGAGCTGACTCCCAGCTGGCGGATCACCAACCCTTGCAGACACTTCCAGCTGTGTACGGAAAGGACGTGTCCACATCAGCCGGTGGGTCAGACCGGACAGAGATGGCACAATCCCATCAAAAGGCGCCCCAAAGCTACCTCTCGTTGGCTGGTCCACGGGGGCTGCCCGGCCAAGGAGATGTCCCTTACCCATATCGATTATCAACTTATATTATTATAATAAGGTTGATCAGACTTGGTTCACAGACCGCAGCTCCAGCGTCACCATCCCAACGGGTTCCAGTCTGTGAGACTCGGACAGGCTCAGCTTGAGAAAATGCTGGGTCCAAAGGAAATGTACCTCCAGGAGATGGAGCTCCACGGCCTGAGCGCAGCACTAAACAGAAGCTTTACTGACTGAACCGCTGCTTTTCTACCCAAACGCTGGCGATCTCCAGAGAGAGAAAGCTGTTTTAGCCAGTTCTCCTCCAAAGCCCTGACGGGTAAATCCAAACAATCAGGAGCACCCCTCTGCAGAGGGACACAGCCAGCAGAAAGGCAATCCTTTGTGAAATCCAGCTGGAAACCCATTCTAGCAGAAAAGACAATCCTTACCAGGCTGTTGGCAAAACTCCCCACGTCTCTGGGCCAGGGGGATGTCACCAACACATCCGCACCTCTGAGGGTTGGGGTCCACCACAAGGACAGTTTCCATTCTGTCACATCCTCGGAGCTAAACCTGTCGGCAGGAGCTGGCTCATCCTGGGACTCGGAACCACCCGGGCACCTGACCTGCAGAACAGAAGTACCTCTGAAGAGACTCTGGTGGCCTGCATTAACACCCCAGCACGCTCTTGAGATCGCAGAACCACAGAATGGATAGAGTTGGAAGGGACCTTAAAGCCCCTCCAGTCCCTCCCCCTGCCCTGGGCAGGGACACCTCCCACCACACCAGGCTGCTCCAAGCCCCCTCCAACCTGGCCTTGAACCCCTCCAGGGATGGGGCAGACACAGCTTCTCTGGGCAACCTGGGCCAGGGTCTCACCACCCTCACAGCAAACAATTTCCTCCCCACATCCCATCTCAATCTCCCCTCTTCCAGTGTCAAACCCTTCCCCCTCCTCCTATGGCTCCCCTCCCTGATCAAGAGTCCCCCCCAGCTTTCCTGGAGCCCCTTGAGGGACTGGAAGAGGCTCTACGGACTCCCTGGAGCCTTCTCTTCTCCAGGCTGAACCCCCCCCAACTCTCTCAGCCTGTCCTCACAGCAGAGGGGCTCCAGCCCTCCCAGCATCTCCGTGGCCTCCTCTGGCCCCGCTCCAACAGCTCCATGACCCTTTGATACTGGTGGCCCCAGAGCTGGAGGCAGCGCTCCTGGGGGTCTTCCCAGAGCAGAGCAGAGGGGCAGAATCCCCCCCCTCGCCCTGCTGGCCATGCTGTTGGGGATGCAGGCCAGGATGGGGGGAACTTTCTGGGCTGCCAGGGCACATTGTTGGATGATGTGGAGCTTCTCACCCACCAACACCCCCAAGTCCTTCTCCTCAGGGTAGCTCTCCAGCCATTCTCCACCCAGCCTGGATTTGTGCCTGGGATTGCTGTGACCCAGGGGCAGGACCTTGCACTTCTTACACATGAAGTCCTGGTGGAACTTCATGAGGTTCACAGGAGTGACCTCAATCCTGTCTACGTCCCTCTGGGTCTGGGCAGGGGGTGGAGACACAGGAGAACTGGCAGACTCATCACACAGGACTGCAGGAGAGCTTCTTCCCCCCATCCAGGTTCTCTGTGTGGAATCCATCTGCGTCGACCCCGCCATCATCGAGGGGAACATCAAGGTGAGACCCTGGGGGGAAAGAAGCGACACTAAGAGTAGAATCCTTTGGGGGGGTATGGGGAGTGTCCCCCAAAAATCATACTCAACCCCCAAAAAAACCTGTGCAGACACCCTCCCCCAGCAAGTGAAGCTCAACCCACATCGAGGGGGACACGGGGGTCTTCCCTCGGGGACAGCAGGGGGGGCAGGACATGTCTGTGAGGTGGGACCAAGCAGAGACAGGCTGGGGGGGGAGGGGGGCACAGGGAGGGTGGTGGGAGGGGCGGGGCCAGGGGCAGGGCTGAGGCCACACCCACCCAGCAAATCAGGTAGGGGTGGGGCTAAGGGAAAGGGGGTGGGGCTAAGAAAGGAGGCCACACCCACCAGAGTCACCCCAGGTAAGGGCAGGGCTTGAGGAAAGGGGGTGGGGCTCTGTGAGGCCACACCCACAGACTCAGGGAGGAGGTGGGGCTAAAGGACAAGGCCACACCCACCAGTGTGAGTTACCCCTAGACAGGTGGGGTTAGGGAAAGGGGGTGCGGCCAAGGGAGGCGGTGCTAAGGGAAGAAGCCACACCCCCAAGGGCTACTACAGGCTGGGACAAAGGGGCGTGGCTAAGGGAGAAGGGGTGGAGCTGAAGGGAAGGGCTGTGGCTAAGGGAGGAAGCCACACCCCCACATGAGGGGTGGACACAAAGGGGTGGAGCCAGGGGAAACAAGCCACACCCACAGGGCCTCCTGCAAGAGGCAGGGCTAAGGCAGTGAGCCCCGCCCACAAGAGCTGGAAGGCCACACCCACAGAGGGGTGGGGCTAAGGGGGGACACACCCACAGGGGGGTGGGGCTAAGGGGCCAGGCCACAGCCCCAGGAGCCCCCATCAAGGGGGGGCGTGGCCAGGGGTTGCCCCACCCCATGGGAGTGCCCACCCTGTCTCCCCCCTAAAAAGGGCACAATCTCCCCAAAAAGGGGACTGTCCCCGGGTGTGACCCCCAAAACAGGGACACCACCCCCAAAAAGGAGGCTTCCCACCCCCCAAACGCTGTTGCCTCCCGGGGAACCAGAGTACGAGGGGGAGGCAATGAACACCCACAACGAGCAGCCCCAGGTAAGGGGGGACCCCCCAAAAAAAACCCAAAAAAGGGGATCTCATTAAACCCCCCTGAAATTGGGGGGGCAGTAGATTTAGGGGAAACCCCCCCCCCCAGAACCCCATTTTGCCCTGCAGAACATCGACATCAGCCGCCCTCCCAGCCGAAGCCCTGGTCACCATCCCTGAGCATTACTGAGGAGGTTGGGGGCCCTTAATTTTGGGGCCCTCCCCAAATTAAGGCTCTCCCTCCCCAGTTAAACCTTGCCTTAACGAAGCACTCAGCCTGGAGATTGTGGGGCTGCACCCCAAAAGGGCCTCTATTGTGGGGGTGTGGGAATTAGGGGGTGGCCTTGGCCTCATTGTATTGACTCGTCCAGAACATGGGGTCCTTCCCTTGGACCTGGGGTGGGGGAGGGAATGACACACACACAAAAACAGGGAAGGGGGTCAAATACAGCCCCAGGACCCCCCCCCCCAAAACCCAGAGTTGCCCCCCCCCACAACAGCCTCACCTTGACCACGAAGCG
The DNA here is from genome assembly GCF_964106895.1 of Numenius arquata. Taxonomy (NCBI): domain Eukaryota; kingdom Metazoa; phylum Chordata; class Aves; order Charadriiformes; family Scolopacidae; genus Numenius; species Numenius arquata. The sequence continues at coordinate 83,730 of NW_027415131.1, forward strand.
CAGCACCTCCCTCTTAGAGGTCTCCTTGGCCCCCACTGGTACTTGAATTCCAAGGGGGGGGTCCATCAGGGGGATGGGGGTGATCTCCAGGTACCTACGAGGGTGATGAGGGGCGTGGGTGTGTGAGGTGGTGACCCCCTCCCCTCCAGGACATTTTGGGGGGTGCCTGCACTCCCTGGCCCCGTGACAGACCCCTCGAGCCACTGGGTTTGGGGGGGAGGGAGGGGCAGTCGTTTTCAGGTGGTTTTCACTGCAGTGCAGTATAAACCACACAGATGGGGCTGGCGCTGCTCTGTGCGCACCGGGGGCTGGAAAATGGGGGAACTACAAAATCACCCCTTCTCCCACCCTACCTCCCCAAAACGACCCCTTCTCCCACCTCCTCCATCCCCAAAAAAACCCTCTCCCACCCCAAACTCCCCTCTCTCCCCACCCAGACAGCCGAAAACCCCCCATTCTCCCAAACCCCCACCCCAAAAAAACCCTCTCAAATCCCCCACCCTAAAGAATACCCCTCCTCCCAACCCTCCACCCCAAAATCCCCTCCCATCCTAAACTCCCCTTACCAGCTCAAAAAACCCAACCCCAACCCTCCTTCTCCCAACCCCCTCTCCCTAACCCTCCCAAACCCACCCTCAACTCCCCCCATCCCAAAAGGCCCTCTCCCAAACCCTCCTTTCCAAAGAACACCCCCTCTCTTAACCCTCCCACCCCAAACCCACACCCCAAAAACCCCCCTTCCCACCCAAAACACCCTCCCCCCCAAAAAACCCTCTCCATCCCACCCTCACTGCCCCTGCCAAAATCCCCTCTCCCACCCCAAACCCCAACCCACTTCTGCCACACAAGCTCTTCCCTCTTCCATCACCAGCTTCTTCATATACCCAAAAACCTCCTGTCACTCCCTGGGGCCAACAGGGTTAACGAGGGGCAGCACTAACAAGCCCCGTCCCCCATTATCGCTCATGTTCTACCCTGGTTGCAGCCAGAGCCGGCCAAGAAACCTCCAGACAGCACCTGGAAAAGGGGATGCCAATGGGGGGAAGGGGCACGAAGGGGAAGTGGGGGGAGGCCTCACCATCTTTGGGCGAGTTGCCCTTCATGAAGATGAAGCTGAGGATGACCACGAGGAGCCCCAGCTTGGCCGTCTGGGTGTCCCTGGAGGGAGGGGGGTCGCAGAGGAGTATCATCGCCCTGAACCAGGACAGGGAATCTCTAACGGGGTCTGCCGCCTCCCAAAATGCCTGCCCCCCCGGGGGGGAGAAAGACCCCCACTAGCACAGCTTCTCACCTTGGTGGGAGCAGGTCACTAGTGAGGATATAAATGTGGTGTTTGGTGTCCATCTCCACCAGCTGCAGCCCAAGGACCTGCAGGGCAAGAAGGGTTAATCTAACAGGGAACCTTCCCCCCCAGAAAACACCCCCCACACACCCCACTCTTTGCCTCCCCCCTCACCTGCTGCAGGGGCCTGCCCACCCGGCTGACCATCTCTGAGGAGACATCTCTGTATTCCCAAATGACTTCCTTCAAGATATCTATGGGGAAAAAGGGGAGGGAATTGCCTGGATATTGGGGCAATAAACTTGGGGAGGGGGGGGACGTGGGGGCTCCCGTCATCTCACCCACCCTCTTGATGGGGATCTTCTTCTGCTGTTTCACAAGCAGGAACTGGACCAGCTCACCCACCTGCAGGGTGCAGACGAGGGAAATACTGATAACAGAGGGGCTGAAATACATCTCCCCTGGAGAAGGAGGGAAGGGGGTGACCCTCACCCCACATTCTCATTGACTTCATCCTGGGAACGCGACTCCACCTTCCTCTGCACCTGGCTGTGCCTCAGATCCGGGTCAGGTTGAAACCCTCATCCCCAGCGTCCCCCCCCAGTCATCTCCCCCAGGGAGATGCTGGACCCCACACTCACCAGGGGAAAAGGGAAGAAAAGGGGGAAAAAGTGGAGAGAGAAGGGTGAGAAAGGGGAAAGAGGAAATGGGGGGTGGGGAAGGGTAGCCCCTTACCTGAGAGAAGCCCGACACTCTGCAGCGCTTCTTCAGGGACATTTCTCACAGCCATTCAGAGGGAAAAAGAAGCACCCAGGGGGCTCAAACCACGACGAGGCCATCCCCATCGCCCTCTCCCGCATCCCCTCCTCGCTTTTCCCCCCCTTCAAAAGGGCCACAAACCCCCCGGGACCCCTTAAAACCACCCAGCGGCACTGCCATTACCAGCTGCCCTTCCGCCTGTGTGCCCTCCCCTTCTGCCCATGCGCTCACGGCGGCACCGCCCAACCCGGCAAAATCCACTGCCCATTGGCCCGCCCACAGCTCTCGTCCCGCCCACTGCCCTCTCTTCACGCCACCATTGGGACAGCGGCCGCACTCGCCCCGCCCCCTCGCTCCTGAGAAGGCTCCCCTCAGGTGGCGAAAAAGGCGGGAAAAGCGCCCCTGCCCCCTTTTCCCCTCAGGGCCACGAAATGGCCGCGCCGCTTGGCTTGGACCGTTAAAAACAAGATAAAAACTTCCCCAAACCCCCCAAAATAGCCGGTTTTACCAAAAGAAGGGATGTAAAGCACGTGTGCTGACCCCGCCCCTTGTAAGGCGCCACCAGAGCCCTTCCCTCAGCGGGGAGGAAGAGGCGATCAAATGGCTGCTGCGGCTGAGGGAGAACTCTCCTCAACCAGGCCCTGGGGTACGGGACAAGGGGGAAACCTGCGCCCCACAACCCCAGGGAGGATTTCACCACCCGCCTGCACAACCAAAGATGCTGTGAGGGGGAAGGTGGACAACTTAAGGGAGACAACGTTCTATTTTGGGGGCATAAAAGGGATTTTGGGGACCAGTGGGACCCCAGAGTGCAGCGGTGGGGGTCTGAGGTGCTCTGCAGGTTTAGGGGGGGCTTATTTGGTATTGGGGGGGATGTGGGCTGCCTTATAGGGGATGGGGAAGGCTGGGAGGTGGAAATGGTGTGCCCTGAATAACCAGGGGTGCCCTCAATAATGGGGGTGCACCCTCCTCTCTGACTGTCCCCCCCCCCAGCTGAGCCCCCCTCAATCCCAATCTTGGGGTTTACTGACCTCCTCTGGGAGCTGAGTCTTGCCTCAGCTGAGTCTGCTGGAATATCAGGGTGTACCCCCCAAATTCGGGGGTGTCTCCCACATTCTGACCCCCCCCAAGCTGATGGGGGAGCCCCTTAAAATAAACCTCCATGGGGATTAGGGGTGCCCTCCCCTTCCCCCCAGAACTCCCAAAGCCTCCATGCTCCAACCTTCTCATTTAGAGACCTCTCAGGATACACACCCCCCACCCCCAAAATCACACCTCCCCAACACCCCCCCGTCCCGCCCATGCTTTTATTTCAGAAAAGGCTTTTTAATTATTTTAACAATTTCTCACTTAAAATATATACATATATATAATAAACGCCTCGTCCTCAGAGCTGCATGGTTGCCTCCAGTGTCTCCGAAAGCTTCGTGGCGATTTTCTCTGCAGGATGAGTGGGGGAGACAGTCTCATTTGGGGGGGGAATTACAAAAAAAAAATCCTCAAAGCCCCCTTTTTCACTCTCCCCAGGGCTGGGCTCAAAAATAACAAACAGCCGGAGATTGCCCCCCCAAAACAGGACCCAGGCATTTGGGCCCCCCAAGTACCCTACCCACCCAACAAAAGGAGACCCAGGGGCAAGTGGACCCAGGCCCCTGGGCCCCACTGAAAAAGGGGACTCAGGCATGCGGACCCTCCAGCTACCTCCCCCAGCCTCCCAACAAAAGTGGACCCAGGCGTCCAGTCCCCACAAGTACCCCCCTCAGACCCCCAACCCAAGTGGACCCAGGCATCTGGTGTCAGGACCACTTTATCAGCACAGGGATGGAAGGCGGGGGGGGTTGTCCATCCGTGGGTCCGTCCCCCAGGTGTGGGTCTGCCCCCCAGGTGTGGGGCCACTGTGGGGCAGGGTCGGGGCACTGCTCCAGCGTGGGTCTCCCTGCTCCTGCCAGCAAACCTGCTCCTGCAGGGGCGATGCTCCACAGGCCACAGGTCTCTCCAGGAGCCTGCTCCAGGGTGGGCTCTCCACGGGCTGCACCTTCCTTCTGGGCTGTGGGAACACAACAGGAGATTGGCAGCAGGACTGGAAACACACGCCAGGGACCTACAGCTGAGGTGTGGAAAGCACCTGTATCACACCTTGTTGTTCACTTCTGTGTGCCTGACAAGGAGAACATCTGTGCTTAGATCACACAGGCCTGCCAGGGACTCGTGGAACCTGCTGGAGATTCCTGCCCTGATGTGGGAAAGATCAAAGCGCATGGGAAAGGAGGCCTGCTGGAATCCTGAGAGACAGGCGAGAGCAGCAGCTGGGGAAACACTCTCTGGCAAGGACCGAGCTCCGCAGTGCCTGCTTTCCCGCTGGCCTGCCTCTGCCCGGCGCATGCAAGGGTATCTGCAGTGGCATCTGTGTCTGCCATGGCCTCCACGAGGGCACCTGCCCCAGCAACGGGAGGGACAGCGGGGTCTCTAACGGTGTCGGTGCCGGTGTCTCTGCCTACATTGGTGCCGGTGTCTGTGACGGTATCTCAATGGTACCTGCATGGCTAATTGTACCTGCGTCTGTGCCGGCATCTGTCGGTGTCCCGAGTCTATCTGTGACGGGAGCCTGCTGCCTGATACGAGTCCGCCTCCCTGTCCGTGTTGGCCTTCATGCGCGCTGCCAGGTCGGAGAACCTCCGTCCGCAGGACATGCCCTCCAGGCAGAAGAGCTGCTCCAGTAAGGAAAGGCAGCAGCTCTGCCACAGCAGCGAGGCCAGCCTCTTCCTCCTGCCACGCAAGAGACACTGCTGGGCCCAGAGGCTCTTGCTGCACAGGGCTCAATGGGGCAGGGCCGGGGAAAGCAGGGTGGCGGACAAGGCAGTTGCACCTCCTCGGAGGAAAGGGAGCTGCCGGAGGGAGGGCTGCCAGAGCGGAAGGGGGTAAACACAGAAGTGCCGCTGGGGGGAAGCTGACACAGCCCCTGCTCCAGCTGCTTTTTACCCCAAGGTGTGCTCATTCGCCATGACTGCGCACGGCGGGGAGGGAGTGCGGGGCTCTGTCCTTCCCCGCTCTACCCGCACATGGCTCCTTAATGCCTTGGTCCCCTAAGGGCCCTGCGTCAGGTCAGGGGTGGCCTCAAGGCTTGGCCGGTCTGGGCCCACATGCCTGGGACTGGGTAGGAAATGGCTCTTCCTCCCCTGGGGTCTCAGTTCTGCTTCTTACCGGATCTCCTGCGGAAGGGAGGCTGCTCTTCTGACAAAAGCGGCACACGGCAACTTCTCCATCTGAGACTTGATGAAGGCTCCAAAGGAGCTCCGGGGGAAGTGCCTCTCGAGCAGGCTCAAAGCCTCCCTGATCACCGTCTTTGCCAGATTTATGTGGTTCATACGGCAGCAGACCTGCAGAGGAGAAGGGAAACACCCCGACGTGGTCAAGTGGCCCAAGGGGCTGCAGGAGTCTGCCAGTGGCTGGAGGGGCCAGGGATATCCCCTGCAGCTGGGGAAGGCATCCAGCTCCATCCCCCAGGAGACCCCCCAGACCTCCCCGTCTCTTTACCTCCCCTTTGAGGCTGAAGAAGGTGGCCTCCTCAAAGCGGGCTGTCACAATCGCTTTGGTCTTCCTCAGGACCTCCGCCTCTTTCAGCTTCATGAGGGCCTTTGCGCAAGCAGACGGAGAGCAGGTGAGCGTGGGTGCAGAGCCCATGGCCGGCCTTGTCCTCCCCCATTGCCTCTGGCCTCTGTCTTACGAGGGCCTGATTCTGCCCCTGGCGATGCCCGCCCAAACACAGTCACGCTGGCTCAGAGCACAGGCACCAGTGATCCTTCAGCCCCCCTCCCTGCTAATGCCCCTCGTGCTCAGGCCACGCTGGCCTGTGTCTCTGTCCACATAAGAGGCAAAGCGGAGGAAAAAGTCGGGCTCTGACCCCAGCATTTTCCTTCCAAGGTCCCCTCGAGGCAGGCCCTACTGCGGCGGTGACGTTGTCCTGCCCAGAGCCAGGCCACCCAGAGGGCTCCGTGCACAGTGGGTGCTGGCAAGCGAAGCAACTCACCATGTAGCAGTCGGAGACGTGCAGGTAGCCAGCCGCAGACTCCAGAAGGTAGTAAAAGGCTCGGCCAGCATCGCCCGCTGCCAGGCAGTGCCAAGCCAAAGGCACCAGCACCGATTCCACGATGGCTTGGCAGGAGCAGTCGCCGTTGTGCTTCCCGTTGCTCTCGCTGGGCAGCTCCGTTCTCTGATCGCGCTCTGCCACGCTACAGTTCCCAGGGGAAGAAGAGAGCAAAGAATACACCGGCATCAGCCAGACTGGTCTTTCTCCCCACAGAGACGGCATCAAAACCCCTTTGCTCAAAGCAGGGCACGAGCCCACGGGCAGCCAAGCTTCCTACAGGTGCTTTGTAGGTAGGGAGAAAGAGACAAGCTGGGCTTGCTGTCACCTCCCACAGGCAAACCACCCGGCTCCCCGGGGTGGCTTTTCCCTTGCACATTTTGTTGCTCCTCTCTAGGAACTGGAAAGCAAGGCCTGCTCCAGTGTAGCGTGACCATCACTCGGAGCTCATGGGCTTCCTCGAGCACCGTCTCCTCTCCATGGCCGCCTCCTCCCAGCTCCCACCCCACAGAAAGCTTCTTCCCTAAGCTAGAGTCACAACCGGCAGCCAAATGCCGGCACTTCCTTGGTCTACTCTGGAGAGCCTGAGCTCATTGCCTTTACAAAGAATCAAACCCACTCTGCTCACCCCAAATCCTCCTCAGCAAAAACCTGGTGTTCTCCAGCATCTGCAAAGAAAAGAGGGGATTAGACACCTCGCCTCTCCCAGGGTAAGAGCCGCCCTCCCTCTCCCAGTGGGCTTGCAAGGACCCTCTCAAGGGTGCCAACACACTGAGGACAGTCTGCAGTGGTTGTCCTCAGCTCCTGGGCTCGTCCCTGGCAGACCCACTCCCAGCCCATCCCCAGCGCACCCCCCTGGGCTCCTGCAGGGCCCGGGCTGTGGAGCACAGTGCACAGCGTACCCCCAGCGGCGTGGGTCCTCTCCCTCCTCAGCTGCTTTCCGGCCAGCACCAAGGCCTCCCAGCTGCGAGAGTCACCCTGGTCAGCAGGGTCCCGACAGCTCCCTCCCTCCTGGCTGCTGGTGACGGCGAAGCGGTGGAAGGCCACAAAATCCCCTCGGCCGCAGCTCTTGCATCTCTGTGCGTGCCGCTCCAGGAAGGCAGCACACTTGCGGTGTAGGGCGACCCGCTGTCTCTGGGGACACAGCTCGTAGGTGGCCTCTTGCAGCAGCGGGACACAGAAGGCCAGGGCGCCAGACGGCTGCTCTGTGGTCTGCACACCTGCAAGGCAAAGGGCCTTGGCATCAGCCCGAGCTTGGGCTGGGGCTCAGGGCCGTACCTGCCAGGGAACGAGAGTCACTCTGTGGTGGGCATCCTTGGCAGCGACCCCGCGCTGCTGCACACCCAGCCTTGAGCACGGGGAAAAAGCGCCCGCGCCTTGCTGGCACTAGCCCAGCCCTGGGGACACGGGGAGACAGGGCCCGGCTGGCCTCACTGGCACTAGCCCAGCTCTGGGGACATGGGGAGACAGGGCCTGGCTGGCCTCGCTGGCACTAGCCCAGCCCTGGGGACACGGGGCTCAGCTGCGCTCCAGGCAGGAGCTGGGCATGTTGCCACCAGCCAAAGCAAGCCCCAGCCAGCGCTTTCTCCCTGCTCTTGGCAAGGCAGTCCCCAGCCTCCTGAGCTTCCTCCAGTGCCACAGGGCAGTCCAAGGTGTATAAAAGCCTGTCAAAGACCCCGGGGCACTCTGGAGGGCATCTTTGATCTGGAGGCTGCAGGCAGCTGGGAGAGGATGTCAGGGACTCCACAGGCCCTCCCATGCCCACACAATGAGCAGCGCTTGGAGGCAGGGGAGCAGAGGCACTTGGGAGAGCGCTTAGTGGGAAGTTCCCTCCAGCACAAAGCTGCATCTGGCCTGAAAGGTCTTTGACCAACCCATCCCACACAGCCATGCCTGCCTGAGCTCCAGCCGCCCGTCACAGCAGGAGAAGCCCACCATGCCCCAGGGAACCCCGCCGGACACAGCTGAGAGCTCCCTTGTCCACCGTCCTGCTACCACTTACCGCTCTCTGCCTGCCAGGAGGTTGCTGGCCCCTCAGGAGGATCTTGCACATCTTCCGGTGCCTCCCGGGTTTTCAGCCACTTCAGGATCTTGTCGCTCACCAGCATGTCCAGCAGGGGATTCAGCTGCTGCCAGACGCCCGCGGGAAGGATGTGCGACAGCAGCTGGGTGGTAAACACTGGCCCGATGACCGCCGCGAACTTCAAGATCATCTGCTTCAGCGGCTTCATCCGATCCAGCTGAGTCAGCGCGATCTCTGTCAAGAGATCACAAGCATCACATCAAGCAACACATCTCTCTTGCCTCTTCCCTGCGCTGAGGCTGGAGAGGCTGGAAAGGTTCAACATGAGACGGGGTAGACATTGGCCTCCTCTCCCTAGGACTCCTCGGAACTCCTGGGATGGGCGTCTTCAAATCGGCTCCGCTCCTGATGGAATTGCAGGCCACGAGGCCTGGGGATAAGCGAGAGGCTCAAACAAACGCTCCCCCACCCGGGGTGGGGAGGGCAGGACCCAGCAGGTCCGTGCATCCCAGGATGCACCCTACCAGATCTGGAGGAGGTTTGTGCCCAACAGTGCACTCCGAGAACTTTCCCCACCTCACAGGTGGACTCAGAGCTCCCCACAACGGTTGCCTTCACTTGGCCAGGCAATACTATTCCTTTCTTTCGGTTTGGATCAAGTGCCTTGAGGCCAGCATTAGCTGGGGAACTTAAAAAGAGAACAGCAGTGTAGAATCCGCTTCCAAAGTTGGGACAGGTGCAAGTCAAAGCTTTTTCCCAGCAAAGGATTGCTTCTGTGAGAAAAGGGAGCCATTTTAGTGTTGCACGATCACCTTTTCTCTCCTGCCTGCTGATGGAAAGCAGCCAGCAGGCTCACAGCTGGTCCACAGCCAGAGGGGAAAGCGGCTGCCCGCAGCCCCAGGCCTCTTTCTGGGGGGACTGGAGCCCCCTTCCATGCCGAGAGGGTGACTCTGCAGCACACGAATGCCCAGCCTCCCTCCAGCCCATGCCCCGCGAAGGGGCCCCAGCATGGCTGCCAGCCGCAGAGCGGTGCTTGGCCCCTCACCTTTCAGGGGGACGGGCAGCACGGTGTTCTCCAGGTTGACGGCTGGCCTGATGGTGCAGACCCTGCCATCATTCCTCACGTTGGAGCTCCCGAGTGCTGCGAGGGATGAAGCCTCCGCTGCAGATGCTGGGTGGAGCGGGAGAGCACCAATAAGGCAATTTGCAAAGTGACCTGCAACTTGCAAATGTTTCCAAAAGCACCTGGGATGGGACAAGTCCCACCTGACATGGTCCAGTGCGCGCACGGACCTGCCTGCGCTGAACGTGCTCGTGAAGCTGAGCAAAACCGTTTGCACTGCAAGCCTTTCTTTGCACAGCCCTCCCAGAGATGTTCTGCCTTCAGAGCAGCTTTCCCACACCCTCCTCCAGCCAAGGCTTCCAGACTTCCCAGGGGGCGACTGAATGCCCTGGGGCAGGAAGCAGCAGCATTGCTGCCTCCGACATTGCAGCGCAAGCTCCACAGCCCGGGAACTTGCCGGTGATAACGCAAAATGTAGCCTCAGTCCTGGCTCTTCCCAAGGCCACGGCACTCTGGCCGGCATTGCTCTCTCGGATGGCATCACCACCGTTCTCTTCTGTTACCAGCACCCTTGTGGGGATTTATGGTTTCGCACTCAAGTTCCCCGGGCCTATCCCTCACCTCAAGCTGGGGTTTGTTCTCAAGTGAGCTACTGTTTGGCCAAGGTAAATTCCGTGCCCATCAGAATGCCTAAGAAACACCAGGAACACGTGTGCTCCAGAACAATTTTCCTTGTGTTTTAGCCCTGCAACCCCCGCCCCAAGAATGGAGGCCCCTCCAAGCCCCCAGAACTCTCTAGCCCCTTGCTTTGCCTGTCCCAACAGCAAGGCGCAGAGGAGCCCACACCTCCGCCAGACCAACATCAGCACGGCTGCAGGATCTGACTCTGCCCAGACCCACGGGGGAACGATGTGGCAAGACTGTGCTGCGCAGAATGCGCCACAGCAGCTCGCTACTGGCGGCAAAGGTGCTTACTGATCAGGCTCTCCCAGTCCTCCTTTGCTTTTCCAGCTGGGCTCCGGGGGCAGAACGAGAGCATGTTGTTGGAACGAAGGCAGCGCAGCAGCTCCTCGCAGTAATATGGGATCCCCGAGCTTCTCTGCATCAGGAACCTGCACAGGAGCAGAGCCAGCAGTGAGCAGCACAAGGAAAGTCAGGTGAAACACAGCTCAGGTGGACGGCCAGTCACTCAGTCACTCATCTTCATCACAGCTGCAGCTCACTTGGGAAAGGGACCGTCCTCCCGCTGCCTTGGGCTTTTGGGCCCCCAGAACCTCCAGCCGTCGCTGAAGTCCGTGGGAAAAGACTTGCGGGCAATGCCCACAGGCGAGCCCTGCCTTTCTTCTCCTCAGGAGCCCAGACCCTCTCTGGCAGCAGGGCGGACTCTGCCCCAGGGAATCTCCCCCACAACCTGGCCACCCACACCAAGGCCTTTCTTTCTACACCCCGACACGCCGGGGCTCGGGACTCCACCTCCCTCCTCCCTGTGCAGCAGCGAAGGGCTGACGCTTCCCAGGCTTTGGGTCTCAGAGTTGCCCACTCTCAGCTCACACTTGCCAGGCTGAGGCAGAACAGGCCACCCATGTCTGGCACTCGCTGGAGTCGGTGATGCTTCCAGCCCCCTGCGCTCCCTTTCCTTGGGGCGGAGGATGATTCCCCACCAGGGCTGGCAGAGGTTCAAGCCCCCGGGGAGAGCTCCCCTGTCTCCAACTCACCTCACCAGATCCCTGGAGACGCTGAACACTCCAAGGTCCTTGCAGACCTTTTGCACAACATCTGAAGCATTCAGCTTGTCCAGATGAACATAGGTGATTTTCTGGGACGTTGTGCTGTCTGCTGCGCCTTTGCAAAAGCTCTCTGTTCTCGTGTAGCCCGGGGCTAAGCTCACGACCATGAAGAGGGAGACGTTTTGGAGCACGGCTGACATGATGCTCCAGGAGGCAGGGTCGATGAAATGGGCATTGTCGATGACAAAGATGCCAAATTCTCCTCCAAGCGTCTGAAAAAAGGAGGTTGCTCTGAGGGGAGTCCAGGGGATTCTTGATTGCCTTCAGGGGAGGAGATTTCGCCTCTGTCTCTGGAGAGGATGCTCGGAAGTCTCTCCCCAACCACTTCCCTGCTCGCAAGCTGCCTGACTCTGAATTTCTTTGAGACTGTAGGGTCACACCTAACATCACTTGCCCTGCAGAAGGAGGGAGCTTGGGCAAGGGAACCCAGAAGACATTGTTCCTCCTCCCGGCCACGCTTCACAGGAGGAAAGTGATTGGGTGTGTTTGTGGGGCTGCAGGGGGAGGCGGGGGCCGAGGGCTTTCTCAGGCCCTGACAGGCGATGACCCAGGCGCGTGGTCCTCCCGCCCCTCACGCTGCGGTGGGACAGAGCCCACAGCCGGCAGGCTTGTTCTCCTTCTCTGGCCCAGGAGCAAGGAAGGAGAAATGCTCACCTTCTCCAGCACTCTTGTCCAAGTCGAGTGCAATTCCATTTTCCTTTCAGTTTCACGCATCTCGCGGACCTTGTCCGAAATGGGAAACTGGCCAGAAAAGCAGAGTCAGGGAGAAACATGGCTGTGAGGCTCGGCACACCTCCCCATCCCCAGCACGCAAGAGCGCAGAGCCCACCGCCTCTGCTGGCCTCGGCACCTGACCTCTCCCCAACGCAGGGGCAGGGAGCCACAGGCGGGACTCCATCCAGAGCCTAAAGCCAAGGCCCTCTGCTGAGGGTCTCTGCAGAGCGGGGCCTTGGGCTGGGCTGAAGAGCTGCTCCTCTGGCTGTGGGAACTGGCTGGAGCAGAGCCCTCACACAGCGCTGACCTCGGCACGAGGTCAGGAACAGCCTCTCTCCAGTGCCACTTCCGGGGTGCTGAACAAGGCACCGGGCACTGCGGATGCAGCGCGGGACACAAACTGCCCACAGACAGGGAGCCCAGGGATAGGAAATGTGTGCTGTGACCCCCGCCATTCCCACTCCGGAGCTAAGGCACTCCCAGCGGCGTGCCCATAGAACGTCAGACCCAGACAAACTCGGGAGAGGCCTCTGGCTCTCACCTCGACAAGGAAAATGTCATTGAGGAAGCAACAGCTGCTCTCGTCGATCGTCCCTTGCAGCTTGCTCCTCAGCAGGCGCTGCCTGTCGCTGCACGACGCACAGTCGTGGAGGCCCAGGGCCCTGGCCATCAGCGTACGGAGGGCAGAGAAGGACTGCCTCACGTTGATCTCCAGCAGCTCCATGGACACCACCCTGCCATGCAAAAGCAAAAGGGACTGAGATCCCCAACAGCCCCAGCCTTCTAAGAGAAGAGGGGTGGAGGTGCCCTTTGGGGCCAGCTCTTCAGCCCCCCCATCCCCAAGGGCTTCCCAGAGAAGGCCAAGCTTTTCACTCCTCCTACGAGAAAGGGCACAGAGGGGCAGTTGCTGCCAAGCCATCGGGAGAGCCGGGTCCAGACCCTGTGTCTCCACAGCGCTGGCCCAGGTCTCCCTAAGTGCCCCCTGCAGAGGAACACACGGAGCTACGAGGCAAGGATGGGGCAAGTGGCGAGTCTGCCGTGGGGCTCCAGAACTTAGCAGTCTGCCTGCCAGACCCCAGGTCCCCGTGCTCCTCCTGGGAAACAGGCAGAGGGCAAGCAGGGCTTCTGAGAAAGGCCACCCTGCTGTCTGTTGGGTCTGGAGTCAGATGAACAGCACTGGGCTTGGCCTCTTTCCTGCTGCCTGTGCCTGTCCCAGAGGGGAAGGAGCACAGGCCATGGCTCCAGAAGCCACCTCCAACTCCCCAAAGAGGCAGAGGTGGGAGCAGAGTACGCAGGTGCTCCCAGGCAGCGTCTCCCGCAGGCTTTGTCGGGAGGGCCAGGCGCACTGGCAGAGGGGCTGGAGTGTTCCATGGCTGTCAGGGGATGGGCAGGGGCGGTGTCCCAAAGCTAAAGGTGAAAAACCTGTACCTGTGGCCAGCGCCCTGGCCTAAAGAGGCCAGTTCGGTAAGTAAGCGGCTCTTTCCGGAGCCCGTCGTGCCCTCAAATGCCAGGATGTTCCGTTGGCCTAAATCCCTATAGGCATTCAGGCAGCCGAAAAAGAGGTCAATCTCCTGCTGCCGACCTGTGCAGACAAACAAGAAAAGCAGCTGCTGGGGCGCGCTGAAAAGCAAAGAGCCGTCCCTTTGGCGGGCACCCTCCACCGCAGCTTCCCTCCCCACCACCACCACATCCACCAGCCTTCGTACCAGGTCTGGAGCATGGCAGAGAGCACCCAGCGCCTCACCTTGCTTTCCACCCCAAAGGTATAAGCAAGCAGCGACCGAGAGAGAGGCAGCACTTCCTTAGGGCTGCTGCAGGCAACACCATCCCTGGGAATAGCCTCTCCCTTCCCAGTGTGGCACTAAAAGTTACCAAGGGGAAGAACCGGGGGTTCAGAAGAGCAAGGCGTTCTCCACCTACCCAGCAAGGGGACGTACTCGGACCTCTTCTTGGGAAGACCCAAGCCAAATATGCTAGAAGCAGGGGAAAAGAAAAGACGAGTCAATTAGCTGGTGAGAAGCCAGGGGAGCTAGAGAAGCAGCCTGGCGTGGCGGGGAAAGATGTGCTCCTCGGGGACCTGCTTTTCTTTCGAGCAGCATGTTATCCCCTGCACGCTCCCCCAGGCAAAGCTCAAGCTGACACGCTACGACAGCTTCAAGCATAAAGAAGCCCAATGGCCACGGCAGGACAGGAGAACATAGCAAGAGTCCATCACCAGAGACTCGCGCACTCTCCCTCTCTGCTGGCCCAGGCTGCACCCTTGGTGCCGCCGTCCCCTCCTCCAGCCCTCTCAGAGGACACTCACCTCTCCTCGGTGATGCCCACGTATTGGTAGACAGGGCCAGGCTGGCTGATGCCCTTCATCTCCTTCTCCGGCAGCTCCCTGAAGTAGTAAGGGCGCAGCCGAGAGGCGGCGTAGGTGACTGCATCACAGGACGCCAGCCCAGGGTAGTGCACCATCATCCAGGCTGCCAAGTTCACCTTCTGGCCAATGACTACCAGAGAGAGAGCACACGTTAGAGAGAGAGAGCACACGCCTTGGTGTGCCTGTGCCACCAGCCCCGCAGCACCCTTCCGGGCCAATGGCTGCCTCACCTCCGGCACAGGCCAACCCCACGGCGGGCTCAGCAGAACCCAGGCCAACAGCCACCCACAGAGCCCCTTCTCTCCCGGGCCTGGACCGGCGGCACTGGGGCCATTCCTGGCCAGCTCTGGGCAAGCACTCTCCCAGCCCGCCTTCCTCTGCCAGACGGCTCTGCTTCAGCAGGCCCACAGCAGCCTCCCGCGCCCCAGGCACCCCCTCGTACCTGTGTATTCGTGCCTCAGAGGGTGGCCAATGATGCCGCAGAACGTCGTCCCACTGGTGACTGCCACGGACACTGCCCTGGTACACAGGGAAAGAGCTGGGCTTCAGCAGTGCCCCAGGCGCAGTCCTGCCCGCCCGGCTTCATCCCTGCCCGCACCTGCCCTGGGCGCCAGCCTGGGCCACCGGCTGTGCTGCCCTGCCAGCGTGGGTCTCGGGGACGTGGAGAGCTCAGGGGCGACACATACGCCGGTTGCAAGGGACAAGGAACGGGGGCAGAGCACGTGCAGGGCCACAGCCCTCTCGTGAGCAAAGAGGGAGGGAAGGAAGAAGGCGCCCGCCACGTCACCGCCTGCAATGACAGCAACTGGAGATCAGGTGGCTGGGCCCCATCTCTGTTCACGGGCCAGTGGCCCAGAAGGGCCTGCCTCTGGCACCAAGGGCCTCTGGCCCTTGCCAGGGCTCGTTCCAGTGCAGTGGCCAGCAGGGTGTGCGTGGAGGGACTGCGCCTGGCTGCCGTGGGCTAAGCCCAGGGGTTGCCGGACACCTCTCCGGGCACTGCCTCCTTCCTGCCAGGGAGAGGGGAGGGCGAGCGAGAAGGCACATCTCTTTGTGGTGAGCCCCCTTGCACCGTCCCAGGCAGCATGCACCCCCCGGCCCCCGACACACACTCACTCTCTTTCCCCGAGCATGGTGGAGCAGGCGTTGAAGATCTGCAGAGCACATTGCAAGGCGCGAATGCTCTCGGAGGGCAGCGTGTTTCCAGCGAGTCCCAGCACACAGAGGAACGTGCAGCCCTGCTGAGGACAGAGGCAGCACATCTTGCTACGATGCCCAAGAGGGGAGTCTCTCCCTTGTGCTCACTGCCCACCCTCTCGTGCTGGGGGAGGCGGTTGTTCCCCCACACTCACTTTATCACACAGGAGGACTTTGTTGATTTTGCCCTTGTGAGGAGCGAGGATTTCCACCATCACGCTGCTGACAGCGTTGAGGATCGTGCTGGTGCTCCCCGTACTGACATCTGCAGGAAGCTGCAGCTGGATGAAGATGATGGTGACTGGCCGTAGCTCAGAGAAGAGCTCCAGTGGCACTCTTTCATCAAGCTGGAAGACAAGAGCACGATGGCTTCACCAGCCTGCTCTCCCGGGGTCTCACTGCCCACACCAGGTACGGAGGGAGAGCAGGCGCCCTGGCCCTCCTCCCAGAGGAAGGGAGAAATCCATCCCAAAAGGCAGCCCCCAGCAGCAGTGGCCTTGCCGTACCTTCCCGAGAGCAGCGTCTGGGATGTACTTCCTGTACACCTTCTCCGCATTGGGATCACTGGGCAGGAGAAGAGCCGGCCTCATGGCACCTGAGGAGAGCAAAGGCAGGTGGTCACTGGACGTGTGGGACTACAAGCTGTTGCAAAGCAGGGGCTGGCCCTGGAAACGGGGCAGGAAGATTCTTCTTCCTTTGCCCAGGTGGCCACCTCCAGATGTGGAGGGTAGAGCTGTCCCCTGGGAGGAGGAGGCAGCAGCAGCGACTGCCCCAGGAGGCCCAAAAGCAGGAGTGCCAACCGACAGGGGGAAGAGGGAGGAGGTGGTTCCTCTCTGGCCCCTGAAGCAGCCAGACCCCACCTTATGGGGCAACCACAGAACAAGGGCAAGATGGCACTCACCTTCCCCTTCCGAGCGGTGGCTCAGTGGGTCCTGTACGAGCTGGCGTAAGGCGTCTTGGCATTCTGACCAAGACATCGGCTCCATGCCCGTAACCTGAAGACACACAGAAGGAAATCACTGCCACTGGCCTCCCCAGGAGTCCCAGGGGACAGAGCCTGCCCTCCACTGCCACTTCCCAGGAAAGGAGAGAGGAAGCCCCCCTTGCTGGCTGGGACAGCAGTGCCTCCTCAGAAGCACCGGAGCTGGGCAGCCATTATCCAAGCATCCCCCAGCTGTCAACCACAGCTCCGTGGCCCACAGGACATTGCTGGTGGGGCTAAAACCCTTCCGGTGCCTCCCGACCCCTCCAACCAAGCAAGCCCAGCCCACAGTTACCCCTGAGATGGGAGGAAAAGGGCTTCAGCCACCTGCCCACTTTCCCAGCTACCGCTCTCTCCACATTCAGCTCCTCAGCCTTCTGACACCTCCCTCCTTTATGTCCAAGTCCAGCTCCTCACAATGGCTCTAGAGGCCATGTCATCCACCCACCTTCACGGCTCTTTGGCCTGCAAGATGCTTGGTCCTCAGCCGGTGCTGCTCACAGAGCTCCCAGGCGGTAGCTGAGAGGACAATGTCACCTGCATCTGCAAGCTCTTCAGCCTCATGAACTTCACCCACGCCTCGGCCATAAATGCAGAAGTACTGCCGCCTCCTGTCTCCAAAAATGGAGAGGCTCATGGTCCCTGCAGAGATCCCTGGGGAGAGGGAGAAGCAGAACTGACACAGGGAACGTTTGGAACTCTGCAGCCCCCAGCATCTCAGCTGCTCAGAAGCCAATCTGAAGCCCAGCAGGGAGACAGGCATCATGGAGGGGTAGAGCACCCTCTGTCCTACGCGGGGGGACACCCACACAGCTCCCTGAAATGGGTGTCTAGAAACAGACAGACAAAGTCGACATGGAGAATGTGTTGAGGGTGCCAGGCATCTTACCCAACTGCCTGCCCCAGAAGGCCAGCAAACCAGCGGGGCCTCGACCACCACCTGCTCCTTTTTCATGCAGGCAGGTTAGAGCTGTCATTGGAGAAAACCCAAGAGCCTGCAAAAGCCCTTCTCGC
Organism: Numenius arquata; assembly: GCF_964106895.1. NCBI lineage: Eukaryota > Metazoa > Chordata > Aves > Charadriiformes > Scolopacidae > Numenius > Numenius arquata. The sequence continues at coordinate 100,997 of NW_027415131.1, forward strand.
AGGCGTGAGCCAAGCAGCTCCCCTTTGCTTTGTGAAAGGCAGGGGAGAATCCAGCAGGGAAAAGGACGCAAAGCTGCCCCCGCCTGAAGAAACAAAAGGATAACGACCTCCTGCAGACGTCTGTGCTAAAGACGACATTCAAAGATCCTAAGGCTCGATCCGACACCTGCTCTGCCTTTAAGCTTCCTCTGCATCTGCGGACACGCGCAAACCCGGCAGTCCCGGTCCCCCATCCCCGCTCCAACTACAGCTGGACCCTTGAACGCTCGCCGGAGATGCTTTCCTTTGGCACGAGCCCCAGTCCTCACATTCCCTGCTGGTGAGAAGCTCCCTGTGGCACGGGAGAGTGCCACGGATCTGCGTCTGGCACAGCGCCCGTACCTATCTTCAGTTGGACCTCCTGGACCACGTCCGTCTCACGCCTTCTATACTTCTTCTGGATCTGCTGGCTACAGTGCAGCACCAGGCTGATGGTCCTGGCCAGCTCCCGGGGGGGTGTTCTCCACAGCACCAGCACAGCATCTCCTGGGGAAAGTGAGGGAAGGTCGAGGCTCTGCTGAGACCTGGCTCTCCCCGACCTACGCTCAGTGGCAGGGACAGCAGAAACCAGCTGACGTGCGGAGGAAGATGGGCCATCGTCCTGGAGGACACCCCATCCCGGGCACCAGGACCCCTCTCCTCTCCCGGGCAGCCCCAGCAGCAGCCGGCAGCGGTGGCAGCCCCTGCCCCGAGCGCTCCTCTGCAGCTGCAGCACACCAGGGACTCTCCCTCCCCTGCCGGCCTGGCAGCCCCAGCTCTGCCATCCCCAGGGCCTCCCTGCCCCTCACCACCACCCCGACACACACCTTGGGCTGCGCTTTCTCGGGGATCTCCTCCTCTGGGGGCTTTCTTGCCCCCACACCCAGCCCAGGGCCCTACAAGCCAGGGCAGAGAAGGAGGAGCCACAGCCCTGGCTAAAGCCAAGCCGCAGGCAGGCCCGGGGGGGACAGAGGGGCCACTGCGGGGGGTGCGTGGTGGCCAAGAGTGGGATCCAGGTGCTGCACAGAGCCTCTGGAGAAGGAGAGCAAACGGCCGCCAGAACAGGTAAATGCCGCCCATCGGCGCACGTGGGCATCGTCGTCCCAAACACCTACCGGCAAACTTCAAGATGTCTCCTCCAAAAACCAGGAACTCTGCGGACAGAGGGAAGAAAAGGAAGAGTCATGCGGACACCTTCTTCCAGAAGCCACGGAGCAAGCCCCCCTCAAAGAGCAGCACCTAGGCAAGGGTGCACCGTGGGGCAGAGCTGAGGAAAGCACCGCTCCGACCTCTCTCCCAGGCTCACAGTGGTCACTGCCCTGGTACCTGCAGAGCAGGCAGGGAGGCAGGGCCTCCAGATGCCACCAAACCTCGGAAAGGTGGAGGCTGGAAGGGACCTCTGGGCTCCATCTGATCCGACACCACTGCTCCAGCCCAGCCGGGCTGCACAGAGCCAGCTGCCCAGGAGGGTGGCTGATCGTTCCTGAATAGCTCTGAGGAGGGAGACTCCACAACCTCCCTGGGCAACCTCTGCCAGTGCTCAGTCGCCCTCACAGGCAAAAAGTGTTCCTGACCTACAGAGGGAACCTCCTGTGTTTCAGTGCGGGTCTGTGACGTGGCCTCTGGTCCTGACACTGGGAACCACTGGGAAGAATCCGGCTCTGTCCTCTTTGCACCCACCCTTCAAGTTGTAGACACATTCCTAAGGTCCCCCCTGAGCCTTCTCTATGCCAACCAGTCCCAGCTCTCTCAGCCTTTCCTCGGAGCACAGATGCTCCACACCCTTCATTGCCTTTGGGGACTCTTGCTTTGCCCTAATAGCACTGCCAAAGGGGTGGCCACACTGTGCTCACGGTCAGCTCAGGAGGGTCAAGGTTTTCCCTGTGGAAAGGGGCTCGTGAGGGTCTCACACACGCACAGGTCAGAGCTAGCCCCCTCAGGTCACCCTCACCAGCCCGCGCTGGTCCTGACCCACCGGCAGACCCTGGCTGCCCTCGCTGTTCCTCACAGAAAGCCCCAGCCCTGCCAAGGAGGCAGGACCAGGCTGCCCAGCATGTCTGCCTTCACCCTCCACCATCACGACCCGATGCCAGACAGTCCTGCAGCACGGCTCTTACCTCCCAAAATATCACACAGGTACTCATTGAGGGTTTGTGCCAGCTCATCAGCGCCTCTGTGCCTGCCGCTCTTCTGGATGAATTTCGCGGTCAACGCAGTGAAACCTGTAACAGGGACACGCAGAAATCAGGAAATGCCCATGGGGGCCAAGGGACCCGGCAGCACTTTCCACCCTGCCCGGCCCGAGAGCCTGTTGGGGACACCTTCCCATGCCCGGCTCGGTGGCAGCAGGGGTTGACCGCCCAAGACAACCCATCCCGCTCTCTCTGGGCATGCCAGCAGAAGACCTCAGCAGTGACAAGATGGCCACTCTGTTCGAGGGGCTCCAAAGGGCCTGGTGTGTCCCAAGACGGCGCGTGTCCGTGGCTGCTCCTCCCTGCTCCCCCCACCTGAGACATCCGCAAAGAGCAGCACTCCGTGGACAGTCTGATCGTCATCTTTGCTCCTGAGGGAGCTATCAGCAAGCAGCGAGGGGAGGAAAGCTGCTGCTTTCTCCAGGCCTGAGTGGTGATAGTTCCTCTCCCAGGCAGAAGCCATTGTCAGCGCCCTGTGGCACACGGGGTACCTCAGGAGAAGACAGCCGTGCCCAGCTGTGGCGAGGACAAGGACCTCACCGCACAGTGCCAGCTGCACACTGAGCCCGGGGCCTCTGTGCGGGATGACTGGCCCTCTGCCCTCACGGGTCACAGTCGGAGGGCGGTGGCCTCCTCAGTGGGTCATCGCTTACCCGCTGGCCGACCTCCCGTGTCACAATCGGCTCACAGCGACATCCTCCGTCTGTCACCGTATGTAGCGCAGCACCAGCCCGGCCCTCCCAGTCTGTGGCTCTCATCGGCGGCAGCGCTCAGGTTTCTGCCCCATGCTCTCGCAACCAGAGTTTGCAGAGACAGGGCCGGGCCCGACTCCTGGTCCTCAGTTTGAGCATGTTCTGCATCCTGTTATCTCCTGGGGGTTTATACACTATAAAGTCATCAGCCAAATTTGGACTGATATTACCACTTCAGCTCTTTTCCCCTTTGAAGGCAGGTACAAGATTTCCTCTTCAGCCATTGGAGATGTAACACCGTCCCTCAGTTTCAAAAAGGCACTTGGGCTCGTTCCCCTACTAGTCAAGCACAAGTTTTATCTGAACTCTGTTTGACATACTCCTCCAGCCTGTGACCCTGGTGTTTTAAAGAACTACATTTCCCTGAAGTTGGTTAAAGTCTGGTGAAGACGAAGGAAAAGTGTATTTGCCGCTACTCTTTCAACCCTTCTTTCTTCTCTCCTTAAGCAATGGATATAAGCTTTTCCTTCCTGGCCTTTACTTTTAAAATGCAAAAGAAATCACAGAATCACAGAGTCTTCATGGTTGGAAGGGACCTTTAAGATCATCGAGTCCAACCAAAAAAAAAAAAGCCAAAACCCAACCCAAACCAAAACACACACACACAAAAAAAAACCCAGCCAAAACCCAACAAAAAACCACAAAACACCACACCCCACACCCACCCACAAACAGACACAAACCAACAGTCTTGGGCGCTAGAGCATGCCCTGAAGTGCCGTGTCTACACGTTTCTTAAATGCCTCTGGGGTGGCGATTCCACCACCTCCCTGGGCAGGCTGGAATGTGGGGGCTCCCTGTGCCCCGCCCCCTCCTCCAAGAGCCTCCCCATCTCCTGCTGGAGGCCTGGTGGGAGATGGGATGGTCTTGGCCACAGTGATCATGAAATGGTTGAGTTTAACATCGTCAGTGGAATGAGAAAACTGGTGGGAAGAGTTGCTCCCCTGGATTTTGGGGGTTGAATGCCCCCTTAACGAGCTGATGATGCCAAAGCGGGAGGTGCTGTTGACCCTCTTGAGGGCCAAGAGGCCTTGCAGAAGGCTCTAGGTAGATTGGAGCACTGGGCAATCAGCAGTGGCGTGAAGTTGAAGCAGTAAAAGTGCAGGATTCTGCCCTGGGAGGGAGGAACTCTGGGCAGGAGTGTAACTGGGGAGAGGGGTGGCCGGAGAGCAGCCCTGCAGAAAGGGGTCCGGCCGGGGGTGCTGGGGGCAGCAGCTGAGGAGGAGCCATCGGTGTCCCCTGGCACCAAGAGGGCAACCCCCATCCTGGGGGGCATCAAACACAGTCGAAGCAGGCGGCCAAGAGCGGAGATTGTCCCGCTGTGCTCGGCGCTGGTGCGGCCTCACCTGGAGCCCTGGGTGCAGGGCTGGGCCCCACCGTTGGAGAAGGATGGGAAGGTCCTCGAATGCCTCCAGAGGAGGGCAACCAAGCTGGTGACAGGGCTGGAAGGCATGTCCCCGAATCCTAGACTGGTTTGGATTGGAAGGGACCTGTGAGCTCACCTTGTCCCACCCTGTGCCCTGGGCAGGGACCCGTCCCACCAGAGCAGGTTTTTCAAGCCCCGTCCAACCTGGCCTTGAACGCCTCCAGGGTTGGGGCAGCCACAGCTTCTCTGGGCACCGTTGGCCAGAGTCTCACCACCCTCACAGCAAAGAATTTCTTCCCCTGATCTCATCTCAATCTCCTTTCTGTCAGTGTCACAGAATCAGGCAATCGCAGAATCACATTGGGATGGAAGGGGCCTCTGCAGATCATCTAGTCCAACCCCCCTCCCCACACACAGCAGGCCCACCTAGAGGAGGTTGCACAGGAACTTGTCCAGGCGGGTTTTGAATGTCTCCAGAGAAGGAGAGTCTGCCACCCCCCTGGGCAGCCTGTTCCAAGGCTCTGCCACCCTCACAGGAAAGAAGCTCCTCCTCATGTTTAGGTGGAACTTCCCATGTTCAAGGTTCTGCTCGTTCCCTCTTGTCCTGTCACTGGGCACCACTGATAAAAGAGCAGCCCCGTCCTCTTGACACCCACCCTTTAAGTATTTATCAGCATTGATCAAATCCCCCCTCAGTCTTCTCTTCTCTAGACTAAAAAGACCCAAGTCCCTCAGCCTTTCCTCGTAAGGGAGAAGCTCCAGTCCCCTCATCATCTTTGTAGCCCTCTGCTGTACCCTCTCCAGCAGTTCCCTGTCCTTCTTGAACTGGGGAGCCAGGAACTGGACGCAGTGCTCCAGGTGGGGCCCCCCCAGGGCAGAGTAGAGGGGGGAGGATGACCTCCCTCGACCTGCTGGTCACACTCTTCCTGATGCACCCCAGGATGCCATCGGCCTTCTTGGCCACAAGGGCACATTGTCGGCTCATGATCATCCTATTGTCCACCAGGCCTCCTAGGTCTTTCTCCTCCAAGGTACTCTCCAAACCCTTCCCCCCTGTCCTATGGCTCCCCTCCCTGATGACCCAACATTACAGAATCACAGAATCGCAGAATCTTCGTGGTTGCATGGGACCTTTGAGATCATCGAGTCCAACCACACAAAGGAAAAAAAAAGGTAGCCACACCCACAACCAACCACACAGCACACCCACCCACAAACAGACGCAAACCAACAATCTCGGGCACTAGAGCATGCCCTGGAGAGCCATGTCTAAACGTTTCTTAAATAGCTCCAGGGATGGCGACTCCACCACCTCCCTGGGCAGTCTGTCCCAGTGCCTGACCACTCTCTTGGTAAAGTAGTGCTTCCTAATATGTAATCTAAACCTCCCCTGCCGCAACTTCAGACCATTTCCTCTGGTCCTGTCTTTATTCCCTTGGGAGAGGAGGCCAACACCCACCTCTCTACACCCTCCTTTCAGGTAGTTGTAGAGGGCAATGAGGTCTCCCCTCAGGGGAGGGGGCCCTCTGCAGCCCTGGGAGGGGGGAAAGGGAGGCGTGGTGGGCCGTGGGCAGCCTCCAGGGCACCCGCTGAGCTGTCCCCCGTGGCCCCCATCCCGGCTGTGGGCCAGGCCCCTGGGGAGCTGATGGCCGGTCACTCCCTGGAGCTGCTGTGCCGGAGGGGCTGGGGCTGGAAACTGGGGAGGGGACGTGCTTTGGGGGGGAAACGGGAGAGATGGCCCCAAGGGATTGGGAAAGTCTCTGGAAATGGGGTTTCCTGGGCAGGCGAGGGCAGGGACGCTCACCCGGGCTTGTCAAACCCTCCCGCTCCCCGTGCCAAAACTGCTGAGGGGGAACAGGGGAGGTGGGATGGTGAAGGTGACCAGGCAGAGGGTTGAGGGATGGTGAAGTTGACCAGGGTTCTCAGGTGCTGAAGGTGGCGGAAGGGACAGGGGGGCCATACCTGGTGGTGTGGCCTGTGGGGCCCATGGAGCAGCCCCCACAGGGGGTGGCCAGGCTGTGGGGAAGGGCTGCTCCTGCCCGAGCAGTCGAACGAGGGTGGCTGAGCCTGGAGGAGAGACAGGAGCCATGGCTGCGGTCATCTCCTGCGCTCTTGCCCCTGAGAGCATTCCCGGGCTGTGGGTCAGGGTCGGTCCCTACCTTGGGGGTGAAAGGTTTGGAGAAGCACAAAGGTCTGAAGGATCTGGGGTGCCGTGGGGGTCTGCGGGCCGTTCGGTGGGAGCCACAGTGGTGGCAGCGCCATCGTCGGTCCTCTCGGTCTCTCTGCTGCTACGGACTCTTTGGTCACCGGGGATGGAATGTTGGGGCTCCCTGTGGCAACCCACACCCCCCACACCCCCCCTCCTCTTAGTAGACTCCCCAGCTCTTTTTGGGGAGGGCAGGGTCTAAGGGGGAGTCTAGGTGCCCCTGGCCCCTATCGTCCCCTACCCTGGGGCTGTTGGGTGCAAATGCTTTTTGCTTTAAACGGTATTTTTCGGGGGTGGGGAAGAACAAGTGGATTCAGCCGAGGTGTGTGGGGACCAAGGCGCAGCCGCAGCCTCCTTGTGTCACTCAACAAATGCCTTTGCCTCAGCTGTGCTTTTGCGTTGACTGGAATGAACCAGAGATAGGAAAAAGGACCTCGAGGGTGCGAGGTTAAGGTCAGCGTCACTCAGTGTCACGCTTCCCCCCAAGTTGTGCCGTCGGGTCCTTTAGTCTCCTGATCAGGAAACAACCAGCTCTGGGTCCCCCTTGGAGGGGGTTGCGCTTTCCCTGGGTGTGTGACACCCAGGAGGAGATGGTACCTGGAGACGGTACCTGCCACTGCACGCTCCCAAAAATGGTGTCCCTGGGGCATTTCTGGGGAAGGGGCTCAGCCCCCGACCCCGGTGGTGCCGTGACAGGGGCTGGGGACCTCCCCCCACACCTTCTGCCAGCCGGACCCAGAGAGGGGCGGCAGCTTCCCGAAGGCACGGTGGCTGCGTTGGCCCAGGGCTCTGGAGCTCAGATGGGAAATGGGCAATAAAGAGATGAAGTTTCCAGGCACTTCTTGTCCAGTGCAGTGATTTTTTTTTTATTTATTTAATTATTATTATTTTTTTTTTCCCTGCTTGCTGGTGGTGTGGCTGCCCAAGGTGCAGGCAGAGAAGGGGAGGAGGGTCCCTGCCTGGCCTGCAGCTCCCTCCGTGGCCATTCGTGGGGTGATTTGGGGTGATTTTGCTGCAGCTGTGAGGTGAAGCCGGGCTCTGGAGCCAAGCGCGGTGGGACCTGAGGACAGGTGTGATTGTCCCGTGGTATGCCACAATTGATATCGCTATGCATTTTTCTCAATCCCTCTGGCAGCAGAGTGCAGATCACAGTTTGCTTTCACTTGGAGAGGTGTCCGGTACACCTGGAACCAACTGCCCCAGGGATGGAAACATAGCCCCACCATTTGCCATGGACTGATCCAGACTGCACTGGAACAGGGTGAAGCTCCGGAACATCTGCAGTACATTGACGACATCATTGTATGGGGCAACACAGCAGAAGAAGTTTTTGAGAAGGGGAATAAAATAATTCAAATCCTTCTGAAAGCCGGTTTTGCCATAAGACGAAGTAAGGTCAAGGGACCTGCACAGGAGATCCAGTTTTTAGGAGTAAAATGGCAAGATGGACGCCGTCAGATCCCAATGGACGTGATCAATAAAATCGCAGCTATGTCTCCACCAACTAGTAAAAAGGAAGCACAAGCTTTCCTGGGCATTGTGGGTTTTTGGAGGATGCATATCCCAGATTACAGTCTGATTGTGAGCCCTCTGTATCAAGTAACCCGGAAGAAGAACAATTTTAAATGGGGTCCTGAGCAGCGACAAGCTTTTGAACAAATTAAACAGGAAATAGTCCATGCAGTAGCTCTGGGGCCAGTCCGGGCAGGACAAGATGTTAAAAACGTGCTCTACACCGCAGCTGGGGAGAACGGCCCTACTTGGAGCCTCTGGCAGAAAGCACCAGGGGAGACACGCGGTCGACCCCTAGGGTTTTGGAGTCGGGCATACAGAGGATCTGAAGCCCGCTATACTCCAACAGAAAAGGAGATACTGGCAGCATACGAAGGGGTTCGAGCTGCTTCAGAAGTGGTTGGTATGGAAGCACAGCTCCTCTTGGCACCTCGGCTGCCAGTGCTGGGTTGGATGTTCAAAGAAAGGGTCCCTGCATCATGCAACGGATGCTACATGGAGTAAGTGGATTGCATTGATCACGCAGCGAACTCGAATGGGAAACCCCAGTCGCCCAGGAATTCTAGAGGTGATTATGGACTGGCCAGAAGGCAAGGATTTTGGAATGTCACCGGAGGAGGAGGTGATGCGTGCAGAAGAGGCTCCACCGTATAATGAACTACCAGAAAATGAGAAGAAAGATGCCCTGTTCACTGATGGGTCCTGCCGGATTGTGGGAAAGCATAGAAAGTGGAAGGCTGCCGTGTGGAGTCCTACAAGACGAGTTGCAGAAGCCACTGAAGGGCAAGGTGAATCAAGCCAGTTTGCAGAGGTGAAAGCAATTCAGCTGACTCTGGACATTGCTGAGCGGGAAAAATGGCCAGTACTTTATCTCTACACCAACTCATGGATGGTGGCAAATGCCTTGTGGGGGTGGTTACGGCAGTGGAAGCAGAGCAATTGGCAGCGCAGAGGCAAACCCATCTGGGCTGCTCAATTGTGGCAGGATATTGCTGCTCGGGTAGAGAATCTGGTTGTGAAAGTACGTCATGTAGATGCCCATGTACCCAAGAGCCGGGCCACTGAGGAACATCAGAACAACCAGCAAGTGGATCAGGCTGCTAAGATTGAAGTGGCCGAGGTGGATCTGGACTGGGAACATAAGGGTGAATTATTCATAGCTCGATGGGCCCAGGACTCCTCAGGCCATCAAGGAAGAGACGCTACAGATAGATGGGCTCGTGACCGAGGGGTGGATTTGACCATGGACACTATTGCACAGGTCATCCACGAATGTGAGACATGTGCTGCAATCAAGCAAGCCAAGCGATTAAAGCCTCTTTGGTATGGAGGACGATGGCTGAAATACAAATATGGGGAAGCCTGGCAGATCGATTATATTACACTCCCACAAACCCGTCAAGGCAAGTGCCATGTGCTCACAATGGTGGAAGCAACCACTGGATGGTTGGAAACATATCCTGTGCCCCATGCCACCGCCCAGAACACCATCCTGGGCCTTGAAAAACAAGTCCTGTGGTGACATGGCACCCCAGAGAGAACTGAGTCGGACAACGGGACTCATTTCCGAAACAGCCTCATTGACACCTGGGCCAAAGAGCATGGTATTGAATGGGTCTATCACATCCCTTATCATGCACCAGCCTCTGGGAAGATAGAACGGTACAATGGACTGTTAAAAACTGCACTGAGAGCAATGGGTGGTGGAACTTTAAAAAATTGGGATACACACTTAGCAAAGGCTACCTGGCTAGTTAACACCAGGGGGTCTACCAACCGAGCTGGCCCTGCCCAATCAAAACCTCCACGTACTGTGGAGGGAGATAAAGTCCCCGTAGTGCACATGAAGAATATGTTAGGGAAGACAGTCTGGGTTAGTCCTGCCTCAGGCAAAGGCAAACCTGTCCGTGGGATTGCCTTTGCTCAAGGACCCGGGTGCACTTGGTGGGTGATGCGGAAGGATGGGGAAGTTCAATGTGTACCACACGGGGACCTGATTTTGGGCGAGAATAGCCAGTGAATGAAACTGTATGATGTTAATTGCTAAATAACCCTGCCACTGTACATCTCATTTCTGTAACTGCTATTGGTTGTACTATAATAAGAATCACCCAAACTAATGACAAATGGACTCTGATGAAAAACCAAGTAAAGTGCAGCAGCGAAGGGACCAGAACTGACCTCAGCAGCTGGCGTCCAGCAACTTCACTGAGATCGACATCTTCAACCCATGGACCATGGACATGAGCCGCACCGGATACATCAGCCACAAGCCCCAAGAATACAGCATGCGACAGTCCAGCTCCACACACGCTACCTTGCATGCCCTGAGGGACTGTTCCAACAGATGGAGCTCGAAGTCATGGACTATATGAACTCAACGGACATTTTAGAGTGATGGCGCACAGACTAAGGACATTACGCCTGTATGGAGATATACATATGTGTATATATATATGTATGTCAGGGGAAACTGATAGTATTTAATTGGAAACTGTAAGATCTGGGCATGGCATGAAATGGTATGGAATAAGGGGTGGATGATGTCCTGGGTCTGGCGGGGATAGGGTTAATTCTCCCCAGGACCTAGCAGGGACACAGGTATTCCATCCCATGTGAGCCATGCCCAGGGGGTAACAGGAGCTAGCCAGGGAAGGGGAGGGGCAGGAAGTCAACCCCCAGGGGAGCGGAGTGGTCGGGGGGCGTCCCGGGTGCGATTGGCAAGCGGTGGTATCGTACTCGTGGCTGTGTATTCCTCTGTCGGTGTTATTATTGTTGTTGTTTCTTGCTCTCCTTGCTGTTCTGTTAAATTGCCTTTGTCTCAACCCACGAGTTTTTGCCTTTTTCTTCCGATTCTCCCCTCCTGGCCGCGCTGGCTGGGGGAGGGCCCCATCTGAGCGAGAGGCTGACACGTGGTCCTTTGTTGCCGTCTGAGGCTAAACCACGACAGGTGCTTTTCAGGATCAAGTGGCCAGGAAGCCCGCAGCCCCAAAGACTGGGTGGCAATGCAAGTAGTTCCCAGAGACGTTCAAAACAAGCAGGAGGTGTTCTGGCTGCCACCTGGGTTGTGGGATCCGGGCCAGGATGTTTGTAATTTTTGGAGACCAGTGCTGGGAAAAAGTGAAAAAAAGTTGGTTTTGAGGATAGAGTGGCCAGGAAAGCCCGCAGCCCCAAAGTCTGGGTGGCAATGCAAGTAGTTCCCAAGATGTTCAAAACAAGCAGGAGGTGTTCTGACTGCCACCTTGGTTGTGGGAGTCAGCTCCTGGCGTTCGGCATTTTTAGAGACCTGTGCTGAGGTAAAGTGAAAAAAAGGTGGTTTTGAGGATAGAGTGGCCAGGAAAGCCCGCAGCCCCAAGGTCTGGGTGGCAATGCAAGTACTTCCCAGAGGCATTCAAAACAAGCAGGAGGTTTTCTGGCTGCCACCTGGGTTGTGGGATCCGGGCCAGGATGTTTGGAATTTTTGGAGGCCAGTGCTGGGAAAAAGTGAAAAAAAGGTGCTTTTGAGGATAGAGTGGCTACGAAAGCCCACAGCCCCAAAGTCTGGGTGGCAATGCAAGTAGTTCCCAGAGGCGTTCATAAAAAGCAAGACTTGGTCTGGCTGAAGCCTTGGTTGTGGGAGCCAGGCCAGGATGTTTGGAATTTTTGGAATCCGGTGTTGAGGAAAAGTGAAAAAAAGGTGCTTTTCAGGATAGCGTGGCTACGAAAGCCTACAGCCCCAAAGTCTGGGTGGCAATGCAAGTAGTTCCCAGAGACCTTGAAAACAAGCAAGACTTGGTCTGGCTGACGCCTTGGTTGTGGGAACCAGGCCAGGATGTTTGGAATTTTTGGAATCCGGTGCTGAGGAAAAGTGAAAAAAAGGTGCTTTTGAGAATAGAGTGGCCAGGAAAGCCCGCAGCCCCAAAGTCTGGGTTGCAATGCAAGTAGTTCCCAGAGACCTTGAAAACAACACAAGAGTTTTTCTGGCTGCCACCTTGGTTGTAGGACTCAGCTCCGGACGTTCGGCATATTGGAGGCCGGTGCTGGGAGAAAGTGAAAAAAAGCTGCTTTTGAGAATAGAGTGGCCAGGAAAGCCCGCAGCCCCAAAGTCTGGGTGGCAATGCAAGTAGTTCCCAGAGACGTTCAAAACAAGCAGGAGGTTTTCTGGCTGCCACCTGGGTTGTGGGAGCCAGGCCAAGATGGTTTGAATTTTTGGAGGCCGGTGCTGGGAAAAAGTGAAAAAAAGGTGCTTTTGAGGAAAGATTGTCCAGGAAAGCGCACAGCCCCAAAGTCTGGGTGGCAATGCAAGTAGTTCCCAGAGGCGTTCATAAAAAGCAAGAGTTGTTCTGGCTGCCACCTTGGCTGTGGGAGTCAGCTGCGGACGTTCAGCATATTGGAGGCCGGTGATGGGGAAAAGAGAAAAAAAGGTGGTTTTGAGGATAGAGTGGCCAGGAAAGCCCGCAGCCCCAAAGTCTGGGTGGCAATGCAAGTAGTTCCCAGAGACGTTCAAAACAAGCAAGACTTGATCTGGCTGATGCCTTAGTTGTGGGAGCCAGGCCAGGATGTTTGGAATTTTTGGAATCCGGTGCTGAGGAAAAGTGAAAAAAAGGTGGTTTTGAGGATAGAGTGGCCAGGAAAGCCCGCAGCCCCATAGTCTGGGTGGCAATGCAAGTAGTTCCCAGAGATATTCAAAACAAGCAGGAGGTGTTCTGGCTGCCAGCTGGGTTGTGGGATCCGAGCCAGGATGTTTCGAATTTTTGGAGGCCAGTGCTGGGAAAAGTAGATAAAAAGGTGCTTTTCAGGATCAAGTGGCCAGGAAAGCCCGCAGCCCCAGAGTCTGGGTGGCAATGCAAGTAGTTCCCAGAGACCTTGAAACAACAGAAGAGTTGTTCTGGCTGCCACCTTGGTTGTAGAACTCAGCTCTGGACGTTCGGCATATTGGAGGCCGGTGCTGGGAAAAAGTGAAAAAAAGGTGGTTTTGAGGATAGAGTGGCCAGGAAAGCCCGCAGCCCCAGAGTCTGGGTGGCAATGCAAGTAGTTCCCAGAGGCGTTCAAAACAAACAGGAGGTTTTCTGGCTGCCACCTGGGTTGTGGGATCCGGGCCAGGATGTTTGGAATTTTTGGAGGCCGGTGCTGGGAAAAAGTGAAAAAAAGGTGCTCTTCAGGATAAAGACTTAGGGGCTGCGGGCTTTCCTGGCAAATCTGTCTTTAAAGCACCTTTTTTTCATTTTCCCAGCACCGGCCTCCAGTATGTCGAATGTCCAGAGCTCAGACCCATGACCAACATGGCAGCCAGAACAACCCTTGCTTTTTATGAACGCCTCTGGGAACTACTTGCATTGCCACCCAGACTTTGGGGCTGCGGGCTTTCCTGGCCACCCTATCCTCAAAAGCACCTTTTTTTCACTTTTCCCAAGCACCGGCCTCCAATATGGCGAACGTCCGGAGCTGACTCCCACAGCCAAGGCGGCAGCCAGAACAACTCTTGCTTTTTCTGAACGCCTCTGGGAATTACTTGCAATGCCACCCAGACTTTGGGGCTGCGGGCTTTCCTGGCCACCCTATCCTCCAAAGCACCGTTTTTTCACTTTTTCCCAGCACCGGCCTCCAATATGGCGAACGTCCGCAGCTGACTCCCACAGCCAAGGTGGCAGCCAGAACAACCCTTGCTTTTTATGAACGCCTCTGGGAACTACTTGCATTGCCACCCAGACTTTGGGGCTGCGGGCTTTCCTGGCCAACCTATCCTCAAAAGCACCTTCTTTTCACTTTTCCCCAGCATCGGCCTCCAATATGCCGAACGTCCGCAGCTGACTCCCACAGCCAAGGTGGCAGCCAGAACAACCCTTGCTTTTTATGAACGCCTCTGGGAACTACTTGCATTGCCACCCAGACTTTGGGGCTGCGGGCTTTCCTGGCCACCCTATCCTCAAAAGAACCTTTTTTTCACTTTTTCCCAGCACCGGCCTCCAATATGCCGAACGTCCTGGCCTGGCTCCCACAGCCAAGGTGGCAGCCAGAACAACTCTTGCTTTTTATGAACGCCTCTGGGAACTACTTGCATTGCCACCCAGACTTTGGGGCTGCGGGCTTTCCTGGCCACTCTATTCTCAAAAGCACCTTTTTTTCACTTTTCCCCAGCATCGGCCTCCAATATGCCGAACGTCCGCAGCTGACTCCCACAGCCAAGGTGGCAGCCAGAACAACCCTTGCTTTTTATGAACGCCTCTGGGAACTACTTGCATTGCCACCCAGACTTTGGGGCTGCGGGCTTTCCTGGCCACCCTATCCTCAAAAGCACCTTTTTTTCCCTTTTTCCCAGCACCTGCCTCCAATATGCCGAACGTCCTGGCCTGGCTCCCACAGCCAAGGTGGCAGCCAGAACAACCCTTGCTTTTTATGAACGCCTCTGGGAACTACTTGCATTGCCACCCAGACTTTGGGGCTGCGGGCTTTCCTGGCCACCCTATCCTCAAAAGCACCTTTTTTTCCCTTTTTCCCAGCACCTGCCTCCAATATGCCGAACGTCCTGGCCTGGCTCCCACACCCAAGGTGGCAGCCAGAACAACTCTTGCTTTTTATGAACGCCTCTGGGAACTACTTGCATTGCCACCCAGACTTTGGGGCTGCGGGCTTTCCTGGCCACTCTATTCTCAAAAGCACCTTTTTTTCACTTTTTCCCAGCACCTGCCTCCAATATGCCGAACGTCCTGGCCTGGCTCCCACACCCAAGGTGGCAGCCAGAACAACCCTTGCTTTTTATGATCGCCTCTGGGAACTACTTGCATTGCCACCCAGACTTTGGGGCTGCGGGCTTTCCTGGCCACCCTATCCTCAAAAGAACCTTTTTTTCACTTTTCCCCAGCACCGGCCTCCAATATGGCGAACGTCCTGGCCTGGCTCCCACAGCCAAGGTGGCAGCCAGAACAACTCTTGCTTTTTATGAACGCCTCTGGGAACTACTTGCATTGCCACCCAGACTTTGGGGCTGCGGGCTTTCCTGGCCACTCTATTCTCAAAAGCACCTTTTTTTCACTTTTCCCCAGCATCGGCCTCCAATATGCCGAACGTCCGCAGCTGACTCCCACAGCCAAGGTGGCAGCCAGAACAACTCTTGCTTTTTATGAACGCCTCTGGGAACTACTTGCATTGCCACCCAGACTTTGGGGCTGCGGGCTTTCCTGGCCACCCTATCCTCAAAAGCACCTTTTTTTCCCTTTTTCCCAGCACCTGCCTCCAATATGCCGAACGTCCTGGCCTGGCTCCCACACCCAAGGTGGCAGCCAGAACAACTCTTGCTTTTTATGAACGCCTCTGGGAACTACTTGCATTGCCACCCAGACTTTGGGGCTGCGGGCTTTCCTGGCCACCCTATCCTCAAAAGCACCTTTTTTTCCCTTTTTCCCAGCACCTGCCTCCAATATGCCGAACGTCCTGGCCTGGCTCCCACACCCAAGGTGGCAGCCAGAACAACTCTTGCTTTTTATGAACGCCTCTGGGAACTACTTGCATTGCCACCCAGACTTTGGGGCTGCGGGCTTTCCTGGCCACTCTATTCTCAAAAGCACCTTTTTTTCACTTTTTCCCAGCACCTGCCTCCAATATGCCGAACGTCCTGGCCTGGCTCCCACACCCAAGGTGGCAGCCAGAACAACCCTTGCTTTTTATGATCGCCTCTGGGAACTACTTGCATTGCCACCCAGACTTTGGGGCTGCGGGCTTTCCTGGCCACCCTATCCTCAAAAGAACCTTTTTTTCACTTTTTCCCAGCACCTGCCTCCAATATGGCGAACGTCCTGGCCTGGCTCCCACAGCCAAGGTGGCAGCCAGAACAACTCTTGCTTTTTATGAACGCCTCTGGGAACTACTTGCATTGCCACCCAGACTTTGGGGCTGCGGGCTTTCCTGGCCACTCTATTCTCAAAAGCACCTTTTTTTCACTTTTCCCCAGCATCGGCCTCCAATATGCCGAACGTCCGCAGCTGACTCCCACAGCCAAGGTGGCAGCCAGAACAACTCTTGCTTTTTATGAACGCCTCTGGGAACTACTTGCATTGCCACCCAGACTTTGGGGCTGCGGGCTTTCCTGGCCACCCTATCCTCAAAAGCACCTTTTTTTCACTTTTCCCCAGCACCGGCCTCCAATATGGCGAACGTCCGGAGCTGACTCCCACAGCCAAGGTGGCAGCCAGAACAACCCTTGCTTTTTATGAACGCCTCTGGGAACTACTTGCATTGCCACCCAGACTTTGGGGCTGCGGGCTTTCCTGGCCACTCTATTCTCAAAAGCACCTTTTTATCACTTTTTCCCAGCACCTGCCTCCAATATGCCGAACGTCCTGGCCTGGCTCCCACACCCAAGGTGGCAGCCAGAACAACCCTTGCTTTTTATGAACACCTCTGGGAACTACTTGCATTGCCACCCAGACTTTGGGGCTGCGGGCTTTCCTGGCCACTCTATTCTCAAAAGCACCTTTTTTTCACTTTTTCCCAGCATCAGCCTCCAATATGCCGAACGTCCGCAGCTGACTCCCACAGCCAAGGTGGCAGCCAGAACAACCCTTGCTTTTTATGAACGCCTCTGGGAACTACTTGCATTGCCACCCAGACTTTGGGGCTGCGGGCTTTCCTGGCCACTCTATCCTCAAAAGCACCTTTTTTTCACTTTTCCCCAGCACCGGCCTCCAATATGCTGAACGTCCGCAGCTGACTCCCACAGCCAAGGTGGCAGCCAGAACAACCCTTGCTTTTTATGAACGCCTCTGGGAACTACTTGCATTGCCACCCAGACTTTGGGGCTGCGGGCTTTCCTGGCCACCCTATCCTCAAAAGCACCTTTTTCCACTTTTCCCCAGCATTGGCCTCCAATATGCCGAACGTCCGCAGCTGACTCCCACAGCCAAGGTGGCAGCCAGAACAACTCTTGCTTTTTATGAACGCCTCTGGGAACTACTTGCATTGCCACCCAGACTTTGGGGCTGCGGGCTTTCCTGGCCAACCTATCCTCAAAAGCACGTTTTTTTCCCTTTTTCCCAGCACCGGCCTCCAATATGCTGAACGTCCGGAGCTGACTCCCACAGCGAAGGTGGCAGCCAGAACAACTGTTGCTTTTTATGAACGCCTCTGGGAACTACTTGCATTGCCACCCAGACTTTGGGGCTGCGGGCTTTCCTGGCCACCCTATCCTCAAAAGCACCTTTTTTTCACTTTTTCCCAGCACCGGCCTCTAATATGCCCAACGTCCGCAGCTGACTCCCACAGCCAAGGTGGCAGCCAGAACAACCCTTGCTTTTTATGAACGCCTCTGGGAACTACTTGCATTGCCACCCAGACTTTGGGGCTGCGGGCTTTCCTGGCCACCCTATCCTCAAAAGCACCTTTTTTTCACTTTTCCCCAGCACCGGCCTCCAATATGGCGAACGTCCGGAGCTGACTCCCACAGCCAAGGTGGCAGCCAGAACAACCCTTGCTTTTTATGAACGCCTCTGGGAACTACTTGCATTGCCACCCAGACTTTGGGGCTGCGGGCTTTCCTGGCCACCCTATCCTCAAAAGCACCTTTTTTTCACTTTTCCCCAGCACCGGCCTCCAATATGGCGAACGTCCGGGGCTGACTCCCACAGCCAAGGTGGCAGCCAGAACAACTCTTGCTTTTTATGAACGCCTCTGGGAACTACTTGCATTGCCACCCAGACTTTGGGGCTGCGGGCTTTCCTGGCCACCCTATCCTCAAAAGCATCTTTTTTTCACTTTTTCCTAGCATCGGCCTCCAATATGCCGAACGTCCGCAGCTGACTCCCACAGCCAAGGTGGCAGCCAGAACAACCCTTGCTTTTTATGAACGCCTCTGGGAACTACTTGCATTGCCACCCAGACTTTGGGGCTGCGGGCTTTCCTGGCCACCCTATCCTCAAAAGCACCTTTTTTTCACTTTTCCCCAGCACCGGCCTCCAATATGGCGAACGTCCGCAGCTGACTCCCACAGCCAGGGTGGCAGCCAGAACAACTCTTGCTTTTTATGAACGCCTCTGGGAACTACTTGCATTGCCACCCAGACTTTGGGGCTGCGGGCTTTCCTGGCCACCCTATCCTCAAAAGCATCTTTTTTTCACTTTTTCCCAGCACCGGCCTCTAATATGCCCAACGTCCGCAGCTGACTCCCACAGCCAAGGTGGCAGCCAGAACAACCCTTGCTTTTTATGAACGCCTCTGGGAACTACTTGCATTGCCACCCAGACTTTGGGGCTGCGGGCTTTCCTGGCCACCCTATCCTCAAAAGCACCTTTTTTTCCCTTTTTCCCAGCACCTGCCTCCAATATGCCGAACGTCCTGGCCTGGCTCCCACAGCCAAGGTGGCAGCCAGAACAACTCTTGCTTTTTATGAACGCCTCTGGGAACTACTTGCATTGCCACCCAGACTTTGGGGCTGCGGGCTTTCCTGGCCACTCTATTCTCAAAAGCACCTTTTTTTCACTTTTCCCCAGCACCGGCCTCCAATATGCCGAACGTCCGCAGCTGACTCCCACAGCCAAGGTGGCAGCCAGAACAACTCTTGCTTTTTATGAACGCCTCTGGGAACTACTTGCATTGCCACCCAGACTTTGGGGCTGCGGGCTTTCCTGGCCACTCTATTCTCAAAAGCACCTTTTTTTCACTTTTTCCCAGCACCTGCCTCCAATATGCCGAACGTCCTGGCCTGGCTCCCACACCCAAGGTGGCAGCCAGAACAACCCTTGCTTTTTATGAACACCTCTGGGAACTACTTGCATTGCCACCCAGACTTTGGGGCTGCGGGCTTTCCTGGCCACTCTATTCTCAAAAGCACCTTTTTTTCACTTTTTCCCAGCATCAGCCTCCAATATGCCCAACGTCCGGAGCTGACTCCCACAGCCAAGGTGGCAGCCAGAACAACCCTTGCTTTTTATGAACGCCTCTGGGAACTACTTGCATTGCCACCCAGACTTTGGGGCTGCGGGCTTTCCTGGCCACTCTATCCTCAAAAGCACCTTTTTTTCACTTTTCCCCAGCACCGGCCTCCAATATGCCGAACGTCCGCAGCTGACTCCCACAGCCAAGGTGGCAGCCAGAACAACCCTTGCTTTTTATGAACGCCTCTGGGAACTACTTGCATTGCCACCCAGACTTTGGGGCTGCGGGCTTTCCTGGCCACCCTATCCTCAAAAGCACCTTTTTCCACTTTTCCCCAGCATTGGCCTCCAATATGCCGAACGTCCGCAGCTGACTCCCACAGCCAAGGTGGCAGCCAGAACAACTCTTGCTTTTTATGAACGCCTCTGGGAACTACTTGCATTGCCACCCAGACTTTGGGGCTGCGGGCTTTCCTGGCCAACCTATCCTCAAAAGCACGTTTTTTTCCCTTTTTCCCAGCACCGGCCTCCAATATGCTGAACGTCCGGAGCTGACTCCCACAGCGAAGGTGGCAGCCAGAACAACTCTTGCTTTTTATGAACGCCTCTGGGAACTACTTGCATTGCCACCCAGACTTTGGGGCTGCGGGCTTTCCTGGCCACCCTATCCTCAAAAGCACCTTTTTTTCACTTTTTCCCAGCACCGGCCTCTAATATGCCCAACGTCCGCAGCTGACTCCCACAGCCAAGGTGGCAGCCAGAACAACCCTTGCTTTTTATGAACGCCTCTGGGAACTACTTGCATTGCCACCCAGACTTTGGGGCTGCGGGCTTTCCTGGCCACTCTATCCTCAAAAGCACCTTTTTTTCACTTTTCCCCAGCACCGGCCTCCAATATGGCGAACGTCCGGAGCTGACTCCCACAGCCAAGGTGGCAGCCAGAACAACCCTTGCTTTTTATGAACGCCTCTGGGAACTACTTGCATTGCCACCCAGACTTTGGGGCTGCGGGCTTTCCTGGCCACCCTATCCTCAAAAGCACCTTTTTTTCACTTTTTCCCAGCACCGGCCTCCAATATGGCGAACGTCCGGGGCTGACTCCCACAGCCAAGGTGGCAGCCAGAACAACTCTTGCTTTTTATGAACGCCTCTGGGAACTACTTGCATTGCCACCCAGACTTTGGGGCTGCGGGCTTTCCTGGCCACCCTATCCTCAAAAGCATCTTTTTTTCACTTTTTCCTAGCATCGGCCTCCAATATGCCGAACGTCCGCAGCTGACTCCCACAGCCAGGGTGGCAGCCAGAACAACCCTTGCTTTTTATGAACGCCTCTGGGAACTACTTGCATTGCCACCCAGACTTTGGGGCTGCGGGCTTTCCTGGCCACCCTATCCTCAAAAGCACCTTTTTTTCACTTTTCCCCAGCACCGGCCTCCAATATGGCGAACGTCCGGAGCTGACTCCCACACCCAAGGTGGCAGCCAGAACAACTCTTGCTTTTTATGAACGCCTCTGGGAACTACTTGCATTGCCACCCAGACTTTGGGGCTGCGGGCTTTCCTGGCCACCCTATCCTCAAAAGCACCTTTTTTTCACTTTTTCCCAGCACCGGCCTCCAATATGGCGAACGTCCGGAGCTGACTCCCACAGCCAAGGTGGCAGCCAGAACAACCCTTGCTTTTTATGAACGCCTCTGGGAACTACTTGCATTGCCACCCAGACTTTGGGGCTGCGGGCTTTCCTGGCCACCCTATCCTCAAAAGCACCTTTTTTTCACTTTTTCCCAGCACCGGCCTCCAATATGGCGAACGTCCGGGGCTGACTCCCACAGCCAAGGTGGCAGCCAGAACAACCCTTGCTTTTTATGAACGCCTCTGGGAACTACTTGCATTGCCACCCAGACTTTGGGGCTGCGGGCTTTCCTGGCCACCCTATCCTCAAAAGCACCTTTTTTTCACTTTTCCCCAGCACTGGCCTCCAATATGGCGAACATCCGGAGCTGACTCCCACAGCCAAGGTGGCAGCCAGAACAACTCTTGCTTTTTATGAACGCCTCTGGGAACTACTTGCATTGCCACCCAGACTTTGGGGCTGTGGGCTTTCCTGGCCACTCTATTCTCAAAAGCATCTTTTTTTCACTTTTTCCTAGCATCGGCCTCCAATATGCCGAACGTCCGCAGCTGACTCCCACAGCCAAGGTGGCAGCCAGAACAACTCTTGCTTTTTATGAACGCCTCTGGGAACTACTTGCATTGCCACCCAGACTTTGGGGCTGCGGGCTTTCCTGGCCACCCTATCCTCAAAAGCACCTTTTTTTCCCTTTTTCCCAGCACCTGCCTCCAATATGCCGAACGTCCTGGCCTGGCTCCCACACCCAAGGTGGCAGCCAGAACAACCCTTGCTTTTTATGAACGCCTCTGGGAACTACTTGCATTGCCACCCAGACTTTGGGGCTGCGGGCTTTCCTGGCCACTCTATTCTCAAAAGCACCTTTTTTTCACTTTTTCCCAGCACCTGCCTCCAATATGCCGAACGTCCTGGCCTGGCTCCCACACCCAAGGTGGCAGCCAGAACAACCCTTGCTTTTTATGAACACCTCTGGGAACTACTTGCATTGCCACCCAGACTTTGGGGCTGCGGGCTTTCCTGGCCACTCTATTCCCAGAAGCACCTTTTTTCACTTTTCCCCAGCACCGGCCTCCAATATGCCGAACGTCCGGAGCTGACTCCCACAGCCAAGGTGGCAGCCAGAACAACCCTTGCTTTTTATGAACGCCTCTGGGAACTACTTGCATTGCCACCCAGACTTTGGGGCTGCGGGCTTTCCTGGCCACCCTATCCTCAAAAGCACCTTTTTTTCACTTTTTCCCAGCATCAGCCTCCAATATGCCGAACGTCCGCAGCTGACTCCCACAGCCAAGGTGGCAGCCAGAACAACCCTTGCTTTTTATGAACGCCTCTGGGAACTACTTGCATTGCCACCCAGACTTTGGGGCTGCGGGCTTTCCTGGCCACTCTATTCTCAAAAGCACCTTTTTTTCACTTTTCCCCAGCATTGGCCTGCAATATGCTGAACGTCCGGAGCTGACTCCCACAGCCAAGGTGGCAGCCAGAACAACCCTTGCTTTTTATGAACGCCTCTGGGAACTACTTGCATTGCCACCCAGACTTTGGGGCTGCGGGCTTTCCTGGCCACTCTATCCTCAAAAGCACCTTTTTTTCACTTTTCCCCAGCACCGGCCTCCAATATGCTGAACGTCCGCAGCTGACTCCCACAGCCAAGGTGGCAGCCAGAACAACCCTTGCTTTTTATGAACACCTCTGGGAACTACTTGCATTGCCACCCAGACTTTGGGGCTGCGGGCTTTCCTGGCCACCCTATCCTCAAAAGCACCTTTTTTTCACTTTTTCCCAGCACCTGCCTCCAATATGCCGAACGTCCTGGCCTGGCTCCCACACCCAAGGTGGCAGCCAGAACAACCCTTGCTTTTTATGAACGCCTCTGGGAACTACTTGCATTGCCACCCAGACTTTGGGGCTGCGGGCTTTCCTGGCCACTCTATTCTCAAAAGCACCTTTTTTTCACTTTTTCCCAGCACCTGCCTCCAATATGCCGAACGTCCTGGCCTGGCTCCCACACCCAAGGTGGCAGCCAGAACAACCCTTGCTTTTTATGAACACCTCTGGGAACTACTTGCATTGCCACCCAGACTTTGGGGCTGCGGGCTTTCCTGGCCACTCTATTCCCAGAAGCACCTTTTTTCACTTTTCCCCAGCACCGGCCTCCAATATGCCGAACGTCCGGAGCTGACTCCCACAGCCAAGGTGGCAGCCAGAACAACCCTTGCTTTTTATGAACGCCTCTGGGAACTACTTGCATTGCCACCCAGACTTTGGGGCTGCGGGCTTTCCTGGCCACCCTATTCTCAAAAGCACCTTTTTTTCACTTTTTCCCAGCATCAGCCTCCAATATGCCGAACGTCCGCAGCTGACTCCCACAGCCAAGGTGGCAGCCAGAACAACCCTTGCTTTTTATGAACGCCTCTGGGAACTACTTGCATTGCC
Organism: Numenius arquata; assembly: GCF_964106895.1. NCBI lineage: Eukaryota > Metazoa > Chordata > Aves > Charadriiformes > Scolopacidae > Numenius > Numenius arquata. The sequence goes on from NW_027415131.1 coordinate 123,952, forward strand.
ACCCAGACTTTGGGGCTGCGGGCTTTCCTGGCCATTCTATTCTCAAAAGCACCTTTTTTCCACTTTTCCCCAGCATTGGCCTCCAATATGCTGAACGTCCGGAGCTGACTCCCACAGCCAAGGTGGCAACCAGAACAACCCTTGCTTTTTATGAACGCCTCTGGGAACTACTTGCATTGCCACCCAGACTTTGGGGCTGCGGGCTTTCCTGGCCACCCTATCCTCAAAAGCACCTTTTTCCACTTTTCCCCAGCATTGGCCTCCAATATGGCGAACGTCCGGGGCTGACTCCCACAGCCAAGGTGGCAGCCAGAACAACTCTTGCTTTTTATGAACGCCTCTGGGAACTACTTGCATTGCCACCCAGACTTTGGGGCTGCGGGCTTTCCTGGCCACCCTATCCTCAAAAGCACCTTTTTTTCACTTTTTCCCAGCACCGGCCTCCAATATGGCGAACGTCCGGGGCTGACTCCCACAGCCAAGGTGGCAGCCAGAACAACTCTTGCTTTTTATGAACGCCTCTGGGAACTACTTGCATTGCCACCCAGACTTTGGGGCTGCGGGCTTTCCTGGCCACCCTATCCTCAAAAGCATCTTTTTTTCACTTTTTCCTAGCATCGGCCTCCAATATGCCGAACGTCCGCAGCTGACTCCCACAGCCAAGGTGGCAGCCAGAACAACCCTTGCTTTTTATGAACGCCTCTGGGAACTACTTGCATTGCCACCCAGACTTTGGGGCTGCGGGCTTTCCTGGCCACCCTATCCTCAAAAGCACCTTTTTTTCACTTTTTCCCAGCACCGGCCTCCAATATGGCGAACGTCCGCTACTGACTCCCACAGCCAAGGTGGCAGCCAGAACAACTCTTGCTTTTTATGAACGCCTCTGGGAACTACTTGCATTGCCACCCAGACTTTGGGGCTGCGGGCTTTCCTGGCCACCCTATCCTCAAAAGCACGTTTTTTTCACTTTTTCCCAGCACCGGCCTCCAATATGGCGAACGTCCGCAGCTGACTCCCACAGCCAGGGTGGCAGCCAGAACAACTCTTGCTTTTTATGAACGCCTCTGGGAACTACTTGCATTGCCACCCAGACTTTGGGGCTGCGGGCTTTCCTGGCCACCCTATCCTCAAAAGCACCTTTTTTTCACTTTTTCCCAGCACCGGCCTCCAATATGCTGAACGTCCGGAGCTGACTCCCACAGCCAAGGTGGCAGCCAGAACAACTCTTGCTTTTTATGAACGCCTCTGGGAACTACTTGCATTGCCACCCAGACTTTGGGGCTGCGGGCTTTCCTGGCCACCCTATCCTCAAAAGCACCTTTTTTTCACTTTTTCCCAGCACCGGCCTCTAATATGCCGAACGTCCGCAGCTGACTCCCACAGCCAAGGTGGCAGCCAGAACAACCCTTGCTTTTTATGAACGCCTCTGGGAACTACTTGCATTGCCACCCAGACTTTGGGGCTGCGGGCTTTCCTGGCCACCCTATCCTCAAAAGCACCTTTTTTTCCCTTTTTCCCAGCACCGGCCTCCAATATGCTGAACGTCCGGAGCTGACTCCCACAGCGAAGGTGGCAGCCAGAACAACTGTTGCTTTTTATGAACGCCTCTGGGAACTACTTGCATTGCCACCCAGACTTTGGGGCTGCGGGCTTTCCTGGCCACCCTATCCTCAAAAGCACCTTTTTTTCACTTTTTCCCAGCACCGGCCTCTAATATGCCGAACGTCCGCAGCTGACTCCCACACCCAAGGTGGCAGCCAGAACAACCCTTGCTTTTTATGAACGCCTCTGGGAACTACTTGCATTGCCACCCAGACTTTGGGGCTGCGGGCTTTCCTGGCCACTCTATTCTCAAAAGCACCTTTTTTCCACTTTTCCCCAGCATTGGCCTCCAATATGCCGAACGTCCTGGCCTGGCTCCCACAGCCAAGGTGGCAGCCAGAACAACCCTTGCTTTTTATGAACACCTCTGGGAACTACTTGCATTGCCACCCAGACTTTGGGGCTGCGGGCTTTCCTGGCCACTCTATTCCCAGAAGCACCTTTTTTCACTTTTCCCCAGCACCGGCCTCCAATATGCCGAACGTCCGGAGCTGACTCCCACAGCCAAGGTGGCAGCCAGAACAACTCTTGCTTTTTATGAACGCCTCTGGGAACTACTTGCATTGCCACCCAGACTTTGGGGCTGCGGGCTTTCCTGGCCACCCTATCCTCAAAAGCACCTTTTTTTCACTTTTTCCCAGCACCGGCCTCCAATATGGCGAACGTCCGGGGCTGACTCCCACAGCCAAGGTGGCAGCCAGAACAACTCTTGCTTTTTATGAACGCCTCTGGGAACTACTTGCATTGCCACCCAGACTTTGGGGCTGCGGGCTTTCCTGGCCACCCTATCCTCAAAAGCATCTTTTTTTCACTTTTTCCTAGCATCGGCCTCCAATATGCCGAACGTCCGCAGCTGACTCCCACAGCCAAGGTGGCAGCCAGAACAACCCTTGCTTTTTATGAACACCTCTGGGAACTACTTGCATTGCCACCCAGACTTTGGGGCTGCGGGCTTTCCTGGCCACCCTATCCTCAAAAGCACCTTTTTTTCACTTTTTCCCAGCACCGGCCTCCAATATGGCGAACGTCCGCTACTGACTCCCACAGCCAAGGTGGCAGCCAGAACAACTCTTGCTTTTTATGAACGCCTCTGGGAACTACTTGCATTGCCACCCAGACTTTGGGGCTGCGGGCTTTCCTGGCCACCCTATCCTCAAAAGCACCTTTTTTTCACTTTTCCCCAGCACCGACCTCCAATATGGCGAACGTCCGGAGCTGACTCCCACAGCCAAGGTGGCAGCCAGAACAACCCTTGCTTTTTATGAACGCCTCTGGGAACTACTTGCATTGCCACCCAGACTTTGGGGCTGCGGGCTTTCCTGGCCACCCTATCCTCAAAAGCACCTTTTTCCACTTTTCCCCAGCATTGGCCTCCAATATGCCGAACGTCCGCAGCTGACTCCCACAGCCAAGGTGGCAGCCAGAACAACTCTTGCTTTTTATGAACGCCTCTGGGAACTACTTGCATTGCCACCCAGACTTTGGGGCTGCGGGCTTTCCTGGCCAACCTATCCTCAAAAGCACGTTTTTTTCCCTTTTTCCCAGCACCGGCCTCCAATATGGCGAACGTCCGCAGCTGACTCCCACAGCCAGGGTGGCAGCCAGAACAACTCTTGCTTTTTATGAACGCCTCTGGGAACTACTTGCATTGCCACCCAGACTTTGGGGCTGCGGGCTTTCCTGGCCACCCTATCCTCAAAAGCACCTTTTTTTCACTTTTTCCCAGCACCGGCCTCCAATATGCTGAACGTCCGGAGCTGACTCCCACAGCCAAGGTGGCAGCCAGAACAACTCTTGCTTTTTATGAACGCCTCTGGGAACTACTTGCATTGCCACCCAGACTTTGGGGCTGCGGGCTTTCCTGGCCACCCTATCCTCAAAAGCACCTTTTTTTCACTTTTTCCCAGCACCGGCCTCTAATATGCCGAACGTCCGCAGCTGACTCCCACAGCCAAGGTGGCAGCCAGAACAACCCTTGCTTTTTATGAACGCCTCTGGGAACTACTTGCATTGCCACCCAGACTTTGGGGCTGCGGGCTTTCCTGGCCACCCTATCCTCAAAAGCACCTTTTTTTCACTTTTTCCCAGCACCGGCCTCCAATATGCTGAACGTCCGGAGCTGACTCCCACAGCCAAGGTGGCAGCCAGAACAACTCTTGCTTTTTATGAACGCCTCTGGGAACTACTTGCATTGCCACCCAGACTTTGGGGCTGCGGGCTTTCCTGGCCACCCTATCCTCAAAAGCACCTTTTTTTCCCTTTTTCCCAGCACCGGCCTCTAATATGCCGAACGTCCGCAGCTGACTCCCACACCCAAGGTGGCAGCCAGAACAACCCTTGCTTTTTATGAACGCCTCTGGGAACTACTTGCATTGCCACCCAGACTTTGGGGCTGCGGGCTTTCCTGGCCACTCTATTCTCAAAAGCACCTTTTTTTCACTTTTTCCCAGCACCTGCCTCCAATATGCCGAACGTCCTGGCCTGGCTCCCACAGCCAAGGTGGCAGCCAGAACAACCCTTGCTTTTTATGAACACCTCTGGGAACTACTTGCATTGCCACCCAGACTTTGGGGCTGCGGGCTTTCCTGGCCACTCTATTCCCAGAAGCACCTTTTTTCACTTTTCCCCAGCACCGGCCTCCAATATGCCGAACGTCCGGAGCTGACTCCCACAGCCAAGGTGGCAGCCAGAACAACTCTTGCTTTTTATGAACGCCTCTGGGAACTACTTGCATTGCCACCCAGACTTTGGGGCTGCGGGCTTTCCTGGCCACCCTATCCTCAAAAGCATCTTTTTTTCACTTTTTCCTAGCATCGGCCTCCAATATGGCGAACGTCCGCAGCTGACTCCCACAGCCAAGGTGGCAGCCAGAACAACCCTTGCTTTTTATGAACGCCTCTGGGAACTACTTGCATTGCCACCCAGACTTTGGGGCTGCGGGCTTTCCTGGCCACCCTATCCTCAAAAGCACCTTTTTTTCACTTTTTCCCAGCACCTGCCTCCAATATGCCGAACGTCCTGGCCTGGCTCCCACAGCCAAGGTGGCAGCCAGAACAACCCTTGCTTTTTATGAACGCCTCTGGGAACTACTTGCATTGCCACCCAGACTTTGGGGCTGCGGGCTTTCCTGGCCACTCTATTCTCAAAAGCACCTTTTTTTCACTTTTTCCCAGCACCTGCCTCCAATATGCCGAACGTCCTGGCCTGGCTCCCACACCCAAGGTGGCAGCCAGAACAACCCTTGCTTTTTATGAACACCTCTGGGAACTACTTGCATTGCCACCCAGACTTTGGGGCTGCGGGCTTTCCTGGCCACTCTATTCCCAGAAGCACCTTTTTTCACTTTTCCCCAGCACCGGCCTCCAATATGCCGAACGTCCGGAGCTGACTCCCACAGCCAAGGTGGCAGCCAGAACAACCCTTGCTTTTTATGAACGCCTCTGGGAACTACTTGCATTGCCACCCAGACTTTGGGGCTGCGGGCTTTCCTGGCCACCCTATTCTCAAAAGCACCTTTTTTTCACTTTTTCCCAGCATCAGCCTCCAATATGCCGAACGTCCGCAGCTGACTCCCACAGCCAAGGTGGCAGCCAGAACAACCCTTGCTTTTTATGAACGCCTCTGGGAACTACTTGCATTGCCACCCAGACTTTGGGGCTGCGGGCTTTCCTGGCCACTCTATTCTCAAAAGCACCTTTTTTTCACTTTTTCCCAGCATCAGCCTCCAATATGCTGAACGTCCGGAGCTGACTCCCACAGCCAAGGTGGCAGCCAGAACAACCCTTGCTTTTTATGAACGCCTCTGGGAACTACTTGCATTGCCACCCAGACTTTGGGGCTGCGGGCTTTCCTGGCCACCCTATCCTCAAAAGCACCTTTTTTTCACTTTTCCCCAGCACCGGCCTCCAATATGCTGAACGTCCGCAGCTGACTCCCACAGCCAAGGTGGCAGCCAGAACAACTCTTGCTTTTTATGAACGCCTCTGGGAACTACTTGCATTGCCACCCAGACTTTGGGGCTGCGGGCTTTCCTGGCCACCCTATCCTCAAAAGCACCTTTTCTTCACTTTTTCCCAGCACCGGCCTCCAATATGCCGAACGTCCGGAGCTGACTCCCACAGCCAAGGTGGCAGCCAGAACAACTCTTGCTTTTTATGAACGCCTCTGGGAACTACTTGCATTGCCACCCAGACTTTGGGGCTGCGGGCTTTCCTGGCCAACCTATCCTCAAAAGCACCTTTTTTTCACTTTTTCCCAGCACCTGCCTCCAATATGCCGAACGTCCTGGCCTGGCTCCCACAGCCAAGGTGGCAGCCAGAACAACCCTTGCTTTTTATGAACGCCTCTGGGAACTACTTGCATTGCCACCCAGACTTTGGGGCTGCGGGCTTTCCTGGCCACTCTATTCTCAAAAGCACCTTTTTTTCACTTTTTCCCAGCACCTGCCTCCAATATGCCGAACGTCCTGGCCTGGCTCCCACACCCAAGGTGGCAGCCAGAACAACCCTTGCTTTTTATGAACACCTCTGGGAACTACTTGCATTGCCACCCAGACTTTGGGGCTGCGGGCTTTCCTGGCCACTCTATTCCCAGAAGCACCTTTTTTCACTTTTCCCCAGCACCGGCCTCCAATATGCCGAACGTCCGGAGCTGACTCCCACAGCCAAGGTGGCAGCCAGAACAACTCTTGCTTTTTATGAACGCCTCTGGGAACTACTTGCATTGCCACCCAGACTTTGGGGCTGCGGGCTTTCCTGGCCACCCTATCCTCAAAAGCACCTTTTTTTCACTTTTTCCCAGCACCGGCCTCCAATATGCTGAACGTCCGGAGCTGACTCCCACAGCCAAGGTGGCAGCCAGAACAACTCTTGCTTTTTATGAACGCCTCTGGGAACTACTTGCATTGCCACCCAGACTTTGGGGCTGCGGGCTTTCCTGGCCACCCTATCCTCAAAAGCACCTTTTTTTCACTTTTTCCCAGCACCGGCCTCTAATATGCCCAACGTCCGCAGCTGACTCCCACAGCCAAGGTGGCAGCCAGAACAACCCTTGCTTTTTATGAACGCCTCTGGGAACTACTTGCATTGCCACCCAGACTTTGGGGCTGCGGGCTTTCCTGGCCACCCTATCCTCAAAAGCACCTTTTTTTCACTTTTTCCCAGCACCTGCCTCCAATATGCCGAACGTCCTGGCCTGGCTCCCACAGCCAAGGTGGCAGCCAGAACAACCCTTGCTTTTTATGAACGCCTCTGGGAACTACTTGCATTGCCACCCAGACTTTGGGGCTGCGGGCTTTCCTGGCCACTCTATTCTCAAAAGCACCTTTTTTTCACTTTTTCCCAGCACCTGCCTCCAATATGCCGAACGTCCTGGCCTGGCTCCCACACCCAAGGTGGCAGCCAGAACAACCCTTGCTTTTTATGAACACCTCTGGGAACTACTTGCATTGCCACCCAGACTTTGGGGCTGCGGGCTTTCCTGGCCACTCTATTCCCAGAAGCACCTTTTTTCACTTTTCCCCAGCACCGGCCTCCAATATGCCGAACGTCCGGAGCTGACTCCCACAGCCAAGGTGGCAGCCAGAACAACCCTTGCTTTTTATGAACGCCTCTGGGAACTACTTGCATTGCCACCCAGACTTTGGGGCTGCGGGCTTTCCTGGCCACCCTATTCTCAAAAGCACCTTTTTTTCACTTTTTCCCAGCATCAGCCTCCAATATGCCGAACGTCCGCAGCTGACTCCCACAGCCAAGGTGGCAGCCAGAACAACCCTTGCTTTTTATGAACGCCTCTGGGAACTACTTGCATTGCCACCCAGACTTTGGGGCTGCGGGCTTTCCTGGCCACTCTATTCTCAAAAGCACCTTTTTTTCACTTTTTCCCAGCATCAGCCTCCAATATGCTGAACGTCCGGAGCTGACTCCCACAGCCAAGGTGGCAGCCAGAACAACCCTTGCTTTTTATGAACGCCTCTGGGAACTACTTGCATTGCCACCCAGACTTTGGGGCTGCGGGCTTTCCTGGCCACCCTATCCTCAAAAGCACCTTTTTTTCACTTTTCCCCAGCACCGGCCTCCAATATGCTGAACGTCCGCAGCTGACTCCCACAGCCAAGGTGGCAGCCAGAACAACCCTTGCTTTTTATGAACACCTCTGGGAACTACTTGCATTGCCACCCAGACTTTGGGGCTGTGGGCTTTCCTGGCCACTCTATTCCCAGAAGCATCTTTTTTCACTTTTCCCCAGCACCGGCCTCCAATATGCCGAACGTCCGCAGCTGACTCCCACAGCCAAGGTGGCAGCCAGAACAACCCTTGCTTTTTATGAACGCCTCTGGGAACTACTTGCATTGCCACCCAGACTTTGGGGCTGCGGGCTTTCCTGGCCACCCTATCCTCAAAAGCACCTTTTTCCACTTTTCCCCAGCATTGGCCTCCAATATGCCGAACGTCCGCAGCTGACTCCCACAGCCAAGGTGGCAGCCAGAACAACCCTTGCTTTTTATGAACGCCTCTGGGAACTACTTGCATTGCCACCCAGACTTTGGGGCTGCGGGCTTTCCTGGCCAACCTATCCTCAAAAGCACGTTTTTTTCCCTTTTTCCCAGCACCGGCCTCCAATATGGCGAACGTCCGGAGCTGACTCCCACAGCCAAGGTGGCAGCCAGAACAACCCTTGCTTTTTATGAACGCCTCTGGGAACTACTTGCATTGCCACCCAGACTTTGGGGCTGCGGGCTTTCCTGGCCACCCTATCCTCAAAAGCACCTTTTTTTCACTTTTCCCCAGCACCGGCCTCCAATATGCTGAACGTCCGGAGCTGACTCCCACAGCCAAGGTGGCAGCCAGAACAACTCTTGCTTTTTATGAACGCCTCTGGGAACTACTTGCATTGCCACCCAGACTTTGGGGCTGCGGGCTTTCCTGGCCACTCTATCCTCAAAAGCACCTTTTTTTCACTTTTTCCCAGCACCGGCCTCTAATATGCCCAACGTCTGCAGCTGACTCCCACAGCCAAGGTGGCAGCCAGAACAACCCTTGCTTTTTATGAACGCCTCTGGGAACTACTTGCATTGCCACCCAGACTTTGGGGCTGCGGGCTTTCCTGGCCACCCTATCCTCAAAAGCACCTTTTTTTCACTTTTCCCCAGCACCGGCCTCCAATATGGCGAACGTCCGGAGCTGACTCCCACAGCCAAGGTGGCAGCCAGAACAACCCTTGCTTTTTATGAACGCCTCTGGGAACTACTTGCATTGCCACCCAGACTTTGGGGCTGCGGGCTTTCCTGGCCACTCTATTCTCAAAAGCACCTTTTTTTCACTTTTTCCCAGCATCAGCCTCCAATATGCTGAACGTCCGGAGCTGACTCCCACAGCCAAGGTGGCAGCCAGAACAACCCTTGCTTTTTATGAACACCTCTGGGAACTACTTGCATTGCCACCCAGACTTTGGGGCTGCGGGCTTTCCTGGCCACCCTATCCTCAAAAGCACGTTTTTTTCCCTTTTTCCCAGCACCGGCTTCCAATATGGCGAACGTCCGCAGCTGACTCCCACAGCCAAGGTGGCAGCCAGAACAACCCTTGCTTTTTATGAACGCCTCTGGGAACTACTTGCATTGCCACCCAGACTTTGGGGCTGCGGGCTTTCCTGGCCACCCTATCCTCAAAAGCACCTTTTTTTCACTTTTCCCCAGCACCGGCCTCCAATATGCTGAACGTCCGGGGCTGACTCCCACAGCCAAGGTGGCAGCCAGAACAACCCTTGCTTTTTATGAACGCCTCTGGGAACTACTTGCATTGCCACCCAGACTTTGGGGCTGCGGGCTTTCCTGGCCACTCTATCCTCAAAAGCACCTTTTTTTCACTTTTCCCCAGCACCGGCCTCCAATATGGCGAACGTCCGGAGCTGACTCCCACAGCCAAGGTGGCAGCCAGAACAACCCTTGCTTTTTATGAACGCCTCTGGGAACTACTTGCATTGCCACCCAGACTTTGGGGCTGCGGGCTTTCCTGGCCACCCTATCCTCAAAAGCACCTTTTTTTCACTTTTTCCCAGCACCGGCCTCCAATATGGCGAACGTCCGGGGCTGACTCCCACAGCCAAGGTGGCAGCCAGAACAACTCTTGCTTTTTATGAACGCCTCTGGGAACTACTTGCATTGCCACCCAGACTTTGGGGCTGCGGGCTTTCCTGGCCACCCTATCCTCAAAAGCATCTTTTTTTCACTTTTTCCTAGCATCGGCCTCCAATATGCCGAACGTCCGCAGCTGACTCCCACAGCCAGGGTGGCAGCCAGAACAACCCTTGCTTTTTATGAACGCCTCTGGGAACTACTTGCATTGCCACCCAGACTTTGGGGCTGCGGGCTTTCCTGGCCACCCTATCCTCAAAAGCACCTTTTTTTCACTTTTTCCCAGCACCGGCCTCCAATATGGCGAACGTCCGGGGCTGACTCCCACAGCCAAGGTGGCAGCCAGAACAACCCTTGCTTTTTATGAACGCCTCTGGGAACTACTTGCATTGCCACCCAGACTTTGGGGCTGCGGGCTTTCCTGGCCACCCTATCCTCAAAAGCACCTTTTTTTCACTTTTCCCCAGCACTGGCCTCCAATATGGCGAACATCCGGAGCTGACTCCCACAGCCAAGGTGGCAGCCAGAACAACTCTTGCTTTTTATGAACGCCTCTGGGAACTACTTGCATTGCCACCCAGACTTTGGGGCTGTGGGCTTTCCTGGCCACTCTATTCTCAAAAGCATCTTTTTTTCACTTTTTCCTAGCATCGGCCTCCAATATGCCGAACGTCCGCAGCTGACTCCCACAGCCAAGGTGGCAGCCAGAACAACTCTTGCTTTTTATGAACGCCTCTGGGAACTACTTGCATTGCCACCCAGACTTTGGGGCTGCGGGCTTTCCTGGCCACCCTATCCTCAAAAGCACCTTTTTTTCACTTTTTCCCAGCACCTGCCTCCAATATGCCGAACGTCCTGGCCTGGCTCCCACACCCAAGGTGGCAGCCAGAACAACCCTTGCTTTTTATGAACGCCTCTGGGAACTACTTGCATTGCCACCCAGACTTTGGGGCTGCGGGCTTTCCTGGCCACTCTATTCTCAAAAGCACCTTTTTTTCACTTTTTCCCAGCACCTGCCTCCAATATGCCGAACGTCCTGGCCTGGCTCCCACACCCAAGGTGGCAGCCAGAACAACCCTTGCTTTTTATGAACACCTCTGGGAACTACTTGCATTGCCACCCAGACTTTGGGGCTGTGGGCTTTCCTGGCCACTCTATTCCCAGAAGCACCTTTTTTCACTTTTCCCCAGCACCGGCCTCCAATATGCCGAACGTCCGGAGCTGACTCCCACAGCCAAGGTGGCAGCCAGAACAACCCTTGCTTTTTATGAACGCCTCTGGGAACTACTTGCATTGCCACCCAGACTTTGGGGCTGCGGGCTTTCCTGGCCACCCTATCCTCAAAAGCACCTTTTTTTCACTTTTTCCCAGCATCAGCCTCCAATATGCCGAACGTCCGCAGCTGACTCCCACAGCCAAGGTGGCAGCCAGAACAACCCTTGCTTTTTATGAACGCCTCTGGGAACTACTTGCATTGCCACCCAGACTTTGGGGCTGCGGGCTTTCCTGGCCACTCTATTCTCAAAAGCACCTTTTTTCCACTTTTCCCCAGCATTGGCCTGCAATATGCTGAACGTCCGGAGCTGACTCCCACAGCCAAGGTGGCAGCCAGAACAACCCTTGCTTTTTATGAACGCCTCTGGGAACTACTTGCATTGCCACCCAGACTTTGGGGCTGCGGGCTTTCCTGGCCACTCTATCCTCAAAAGCACCTTTTTTTCACTTTTCCCCAGCACCGGCCTCCAATATGCTGAACGTCCGCAGCTGACTCCCACAGCCAAGGTGGCAGCCAGAACAACCCTTGCTTTTTATGAACACCTCTGGGAACTACTTGCATTGCCACCCAGACTTTGGGGCTGCGGGCTTTCCTGGCCACCCTATCCTCAAAAGCACCTTTTTTTCACTTTTTCCCAGCACCTGCCTCCAATATGCCGAACGTCCTGGCCTGGCTCCCACACCCAAGGTGGCAGCCAGAACAACCCTTGCTTTTTATGAACGCCTCTGGGAACTACTTGCATTGCCACCCAGACTTTGGGGCTGCGGGCTTTCCTGGCCACCCTATCCTCAAAAGCACCTTTTTTTCACTTTTCCCCAGCACCGGCCTCCAATATGGCGAACGTCCGGAGCTGACTCCCACAGCCAAGGTGGCAGCCAGAACAACCCTTGCTTTTTATGAACGCCTCTGGGAACTACTTGCATTGCCACCCAGACTTTGGGGCTGCGGGCTTTCCTGGCCACTCTATTCTCAAAAGCACCTTTTTTTCACTTTTTCCCAGCATCAGCCTCCAATATGCTGAACGTCCGGAGCTGACTCCCACAGCCAAGGTGGCAGCCAGAACAACCCTTGCTTTTTATGAACACCTCTGGGAACTACTTGCATTGCCACCCAGACTTTGGGGCTGCGGGCTTTCCTGGCCACCCTATCCTCAAAAGCACGTTTTTTTCCCTTTTTCCCAGCACCGGCTTCCAATATGGCGAACGTCCGCAGCTGACTCCCACAGCCAAGGTGGCAGCCAGAACAACCCTTGCTTTTTATGAACGCCTCTGGGAACTACTTGCATTGCCACCCAGACTTTGGGGCTGCGGGCTTTCCTGGCCACCCTATCCTCAAAAGCACCTTTTTTTCACTTTTCCCCAGCACCGGCCTCCAATATGCTGAACGTCCGGGGCTGACTCCCACAGCCAAGGTGGCAGCCAGAACAACCCTTGCTTTTTATGAACGCCTCTGGGAACTACTTGCATTGCCACCCAGACTTTGGGGCTGCGGGCTTTCCTGGCCACTCTATCCTCAAAAGCACCTTTTTTTCACTTTTCCCCAGCACCGGCCTCCAATATGGCGAACGTCCGGAGCTGACTCCCACAGCCAAGGTGGCAGCCAGAACAACCCTTGCTTTTTATGAACGCCTCTGGGAACTACTTGCATTGCCACCCAGACTTTGGGGCTGCGGGCTTTCCTGGCCACCCTATCCTCAAAAGCACCTTTTTTTCACTTTTTCCCAGCACCGGCCTCCAATATGGCGAACGTCCGGGGCTGACTCCCACAGCCAAGGTGGCAGCCAGAACAACTCTTGCTTTTTATGAACGCCTCTGGGAACTACTTGCATTGCCACCCAGACTTTGGGGCTGCGGGCTTTCCTGGCCACCCTATCCTCAAAAGCATCTTTTTTTCACTTTTTCCTAGCATCGGCCTCCAATATGCCGAACGTCCGCAGCTGACTCCCACAGCCAGGGTGGCAGCCAGAACAACCCTTGCTTTTTATGAACGCCTCTGGGAACTACTTGCATTGCCACCCAGACTTTGGGGCTGCGGGCTTTCCTGGCCACCCTATCCTCAAAAGCACCTTTTTTTCACTTTTTCCCAGCACCGGCCTCCAATATGGCGAACGTCCGGGGCTGACTCCCACAGCCAAGGTGGCAGCCAGAACAACCCTTGCTTTTTATGAACGCCTCTGGGAACTACTTGCATTGCCACCCAGACTTTGGGGCTGCGGGCTTTCCTGGCCACCCTATCCTCAAAAGCACCTTTTTTTCACTTTTCCCCAGCACTGGCCTCCAATATGGCGAACATCCGGAGCTGACTCCCACAGCCAAGGTGGCAGCCAGAACAACTCTTGCTTTTTATGAACGCCTCTGGGAACTACTTGCATTGCCACCCAGACTTTGGGGCTGTGGGCTTTCCTGGCCACTCTATTCTCAAAAGCATCTTTTTTTCACTTTTTCCTAGCATCGGCCTCCAATATGCCGAACGTCCGCAGCTGACTCCCACAGCCAAGGTGGCAGCCAGAACAACTCTTGCTTTTTATGAACGCCTCTGGGAACTACTTGCATTGCCACCCAGACTTTGGGGCTGCGGGCTTTCCTGGCCACCCTATCCTCAAAAGCACCTTTTTTTCACTTTTTCCCAGCACCTGCCTCCAATATGCCGAACGTCCTGGCCTGGCTCCCACACCCAAGGTGGCAGCCAGAACAACCCTTGCTTTTTATGAACGCCTCTGGGAACTACTTGCATTGCCACCCAGACTTTGGGGCTGCGGGCTTTCCTGGCCACTCTATTCTCAAAAGCACCTTTTTTTCACTTTTTCCCAGCACCTGCCTCCAATATGCCGAACGTCCTGGCCTGGCTCCCACACCCAAGGTGGCAGCCAGAACAACCCTTGCTTTTTATGAACACCTCTGGGAACTACTTGCATTGCCACCCAGACTTTGGGGCTGCGGGCTTTCCTGGCCACTCTATTCCCAGAAGCACCTTTTTTCACTTTTCCCCAGCACCGGCCTCCAATATGCCGAACGTCCGGAGCTGACTCCCACAGCCAAGGTGGCAGCCAGAACAACCCTTGCTTTTTATGAACGCCTCTGGGAACTACTTGCATTGCCACCCAGACTTTGGGGCTGCGGGCTTTCCTGGCCACCCTATCCTCAAAAGCACCTTTTTTTCACTTTTTCCCAGCATCAGCCTCCAATATGCCGAACGTCCGCAGCTGACTCCCACAGCCAAGGTGGCAGCCAGAACAACCCTTGCTTTTTATGAACGCCTCTGGGAACTACTTGCATTGCCACCCAGACTTTGGGGCTGCGGGCTTTCCTGGCCACTCTATTCTCAAAAGCACCTTTTTTCCACTTTTCCCCAGCATTGGCCTGCAATATGCTGAACGTCCGGAGCTGACTCCCACAGCCAAGGTGGCAGCCAGAACAACCCTTGCTTTTTATGAACGCCTCTGGGAACTACTTGCATTGCCACCCAGACTTTGGGGCTGCGGGCTTTCCTGGCCACTCTATCCTCAAAAGCACCTTTTTTTCACTTTTCCCCAGCACCGGCCTCCAATATGCTGAACGTCCGCAGCTGACTCCCACAGCCAAGGTGGCAGCCAGAACAACCCTTGCTTTTTATGAACACCTCTGGGAACTACTTGCATTGCCACCCAGACTTTGGGGCTGCGGGCTTTCCTGGCCACCCTATCCTCAAAAGCACCTTTTTTTCACTTTTTCCCAGCACCTGCCTCCAATATGCCGAACGTCCTGGCCTGGCTCCCACACCCAAGGTGGCAGCCAGAACAACCCTTGCTTTTTATGAACGCCTCTGGGAACTACTTGCATTGCCACCCAGACTTTGGGGCTGCGGGCTTTCCTGGCCACTCTATTCTCAAAAGCACCTTTTTTTCACTTTTTCCCAGCACCTGCCTCCAATATGCCGAACGTCCTGGCCTGGCTCCCACACCCAAGGTGGCAGCCAGAACAACCCTTGCTTTTTATGAACACCTCTGGGAACTACTTGCATTGCCACCCAGACTTTGGGGCTGCGGGCTTTCCTGGCCACTCTATTCCCAGAAGCACCTTTTTTCACTTTTCCCCAGCACCGGCCTCCAATATGCCGAACGTCCGGAGCTGACTCCCACAGCCAAGGTGGCAGCCAGAACAACCCTTGCTTTTTATGAACGCCTCTGGGAACTACTTGCATTGCCACCCAGACTTTGGGGCTGCGGGCTTTCCTGGCCACCCTATTCTCAAAAGCACCTTTTTTTCACTTTTTCCCAGCATCAGCCTCCAATATGCCGAACGTCCGCAGCTGACTCCCACAGCCAAGGTGGCAGCCAGAACAACCCTTGCTTTTTATGAACGCCTCTGGGAACTACTTGCATTGCCACCCAGACTTTGGGGCTGCGGGCTTTCCTGGCCATTCTATTCTCAAAAGCACCTTTTTTCCACTTTTCCCCAGCATTGGCCTCCAATATGCTGAACGTCCGGAGCTGACTCCCACAGCCAAGGTGGCAACCAGAACAACCCTTGCTTTTTATGAACGCCTCTGGGAACTACTTGCATTGCCACCCAGACTTTGGGGCTGCGGGCTTTCCTGGCCACCCTATCCTCAAAAGCACCTTTTTCCACTTTTCCCCAGCATTGGCCTCCAATATGGCGAACGTCCGGGGCTGACTCCCACAGCCAAGGTGGCAGCCAGAACAACTCTTGCTTTTTATGAACGCCTCTGGGAACTACTTGCATTGCCACCCAGACTTTGGGGCTGCGGGCTTTCCTGGCCACCCTATCCTCAAAAGCACCTTTTTTTCACTTTTTCCCAGCACCGGCCTCCAATATGGCGAACGTCCGGGGCTGACTCCCACAGCCAAGGTGGCAGCCAGAACAACTCTTGCTTTTTATGAACGCCTCTGGGAACTACTTGCATTGCCACCCAGACTTTGGGGCTGCGGGCTTTCCTGGCCACCCTATCCTCAAAAGCATCTTTTTTTCACTTTTTCCTAGCATCGGCCTCCAATATGCCGAACGTCCGCAGCTGACTCCCACAGCCAAGGTGGCAGCCAGAACAACCCTTGCTTTTTATGAACGCCTCTGGGAACTACTTGCATTGCCACCCAGACTTTGGGGCTGCGGGCTTTCCTGGCCACCCTATCCTCAAAAGCACCTTTTTTTCACTTTTTCCCAGCACCGGCCTCCAATATGGCGAACGTCCGCTACTGACTCCCACAGCCAAGGTGGCAGCCAGAACAACTCTTGCTTTTTATGAACGCCTCTGGGAACTACTTGCATTGCCACCCAGACTTTGGGGCTGCGGGCTTTCCTGGCCACCCTATCCTCAAAAGCACGTTTTTTTCCCTTTTTCCCAGCACCGGCCTCCAATATGGCGAACGTCCGCAGCTGACTCCCACAGCCAGGGTGGCAGCCAGAACAACTCTTGCTTTTTATGAA
Organism: Numenius arquata; assembly: GCF_964106895.1. NCBI lineage: Eukaryota > Metazoa > Chordata > Aves > Charadriiformes > Scolopacidae > Numenius > Numenius arquata. The sequence continues at coordinate 140,384 of NW_027415131.1, forward strand.
CGCCTCTGGGAACTACTTGCATTGCCACCCAGACTTTGGGGCTGCGGGCTTTCCTGGCCACCCTATCCTCAAAAGCACCTTTTTTTCACTTTTTCCCAGCACCGGCCTCCAATATGCTGAACGTCCGGAGCTGACTCCCACAGCCAAGGTGGCAGCCAGAACAACTCTTGCTTTTTATGAACGCCTCTGGGAACTACTTGCATTGCCACCCAGACTTTGGGGCTGCGGGCTTTCCTGGCCACCCTATCCTCAAAAGCACCTTTTTTTCACTTTTTCCCAGCACCGGCCTCTAATATGCCGAACGTCCGCAGCTGACTCCCACAGCCAAGGTGGCAGCCAGAACAACCCTTGCTTTTTATGAACGCCTCTGGGAACTACTTGCATTGCCACCCAGACTTTGGGGCTGCGGGCTTTCCTGGCCACCCTATCCTCAAAAGCACCTTTTTTTCCCTTTTTCCCAGCACCGGCCTCCAATATGCTGAACGTCCGGAGCTGACTCCCACAGCGAAGGTGGCAGCCAGAACAACTGTTGCTTTTTATGAACGCCTCTGGGAACTACTTGCATTGCCACCCAGACTTTGGGGCTGCGGGCTTTCCTGGCCACCCTATCCTCAAAAGCACCTTTTTTTCACTTTTTCCCAGCACCGGCCTCTAATATGCCGAACGTCCGCAGCTGACTCCCACACCCAAGGTGGCAGCCAGAACAACCCTTGCTTTTTATGAACGCCTCTGGGAACTACTTGCATTGCCACCCAGACTTTGGGGCTGCGGGCTTTCCTGGCCACTCTATTCTCAAAAGCACCTTTTTTCCACTTTTCCCCAGCATTGGCCTCCAATATGCCGAACGTCCTGGCCTGGCTCCCACAGCCAAGGTGGCAGCCAGAACAACCCTTGCTTTTTATGAACACCTCTGGGAACTACTTGCATTGCCACCCAGACTTTGGGGCTGCGGGCTTTCCTGGCCACTCTATTCCCAGAAGCACCTTTTTTCACTTTTCCCCAGCACCGGCCTCCAATATGCCGAACGTCCGGAGCTGACTCCCACAGCCAAGGTGGCAGCCAGAACAACTCTTGCTTTTTATGAACGCCTCTGGGAACTACTTGCATTGCCACCCAGACTTTGGGGCTGCGGGCTTTCCTGGCCACCCTATCCTCAAAAGCACCTTTTTTTCACTTTTTCCCAGCACCGGCCTCCAATATGGCGAACGTCCGGGGCTGACTCCCACAGCCAAGGTGGCAGCCAGAACAACTCTTGCTTTTTATGAACGCCTCTGGGAACTACTTGCATTGCCACCCAGACTTTGGGGCTGCGGGCTTTCCTGGCCACCCTATCCTCAAAAGCATCTTTTTTTCACTTTTTCCTAGCATCGGCCTCCAATATGCCGAACGTCCGCAGCTGACTCCCACAGCCAAGGTGGCAGCCAGAACAACCCTTGCTTTTTATGAACACCTCTGGGAACTACTTGCATTGCCACCCAGACTTTGGGGCTGCGGGCTTTCCTGGCCACCCTATCCTCAAAAGCACCTTTTTTTCACTTTTTCCCAGCACCGGCCTCCAATATGGCGAACGTCCGCTACTGACTCCCACAGCCAAGGTGGCAGCCAGAACAACTCTTGCTTTTTATGAACGCCTCTGGGAACTACTTGCATTGCCACCCAGACTTTGGGGCTGCGGGCTTTCCTGGCCACCCTATCCTCAAAAGCACCTTTTTTTCACTTTTCCCCAGCACCGACCTCCAATATGGCGAACGTCCGGAGCTGACTCCCACAGCCAAGGTGGCAGCCAGAACAACCCTTGCTTTTTATGAACGCCTCTGGGAACTACTTGCATTGCCACCCAGACTTTGGGGCTGCGGGCTTTCCTGGCCACCCTATCCTCAAAAGCACCTTTTTCCACTTTTCCCCAGCATTGGCCTCCAATATGCCGAACGTCCGCAGCTGACTCCCACAGCCAAGGTGGCAGCCAGAACAACTCTTGCTTTTTATGAACGCCTCTGGGAACTACTTGCATTGCCACCCAGACTTTGGGGCTGCGGGCTTTCCTGGCCAACCTATCCTCAAAAGCACGTTTTTTTCCCTTTTTCCCAGCACCGGCCTCCAATATGGCGAACGTCCGCAGCTGACTCCCACAGCCAGGGTGGCAGCCAGAACAACTCTTGCTTTTTATGAACGCCTCTGGGAACTACTTGCATTGCCACCCAGACTTTGGGGCTGCGGGCTTTCCTGGCCACCCTATCCTCAAAAGCACCTTTTTTTCACTTTTTCCCAGCACCGGCCTCCAATATGCTGAACGTCCGGAGCTGACTCCCACAGCCAAGGTGGCAGCCAGAACAACTCTTGCTTTTTATGAACGCCTCTGGGAACTACTTGCATTGCCACCCAGACTTTGGGGCTGCGGGCTTTCCTGGCCACCCTATCCTCAAAAGCACCTTTTTTTCACTTTTTCCCAGCACCGGCCTCTAATATGCCGAACGTCCGCAGCTGACTCCCACAGCCAAGGTGGCAGCCAGAACAACCCTTGCTTTTTATGAACGCCTCTGGGAACTACTTGCATTGCCACCCAGACTTTGGGGCTGCGGGCTTTCCTGGCCACCCTATCCTCAAAAGCACCTTTTTTTCACTTTTTCCCAGCACCGGCCTCCAATATGCTGAACGTCCGGAGCTGACTCCCACAGCCAAGGTGGCAGCCAGAACAACTCTTGCTTTTTATGAACGCCTCTGGGAACTACTTGCATTGCCACCCAGACTTTGGGGCTGCGGGCTTTCCTGGCCACCCTATCCTCAAAAGCACCTTTTTTTCACTTTTTCCCAGCACCGGCCTCTAATATGCCGAACGTCCGCAGCTGACTCCCACACCCAAGGTGGCAGCCAGAACAACCCTTGCTTTTTATGAACGCCTCTGGGAACTACTTGCATTGCCACCCAGACTTTGGGGCTGCGGGCTTTCCTGGCCACTCTATTCTCAAAAGCACCTTTTTTTCACTTTTTCCCAGCACCTGCCTCCAATATGCCGAACGTCCTGGCCTGGCTCCCACAGCCAAGGTGGCAGCCAGAACAACCCTTGCTTTTTATGAACACCTCTGGGAACTACTTGCATTGCCACCCAGACTTTGGGGCTGCGGGCTTTCCTGGCCACTCTATTCCCAGAAGCACCTTTTTTCACTTTTCCCCAGCACCGGCCTCCAATATGCCGAACGTCCGGAGCTGACTCCCACAGCCAAGGTGGCAGCCAGAACAACTCTTGCTTTTTATGAACGCCTCTGGGAACTACTTGCATTGCCACCCAGACTTTGGGGCTGCGGGCTTTCCTGGCCACCCTATCCTCAAAAGCATCTTTTTTTCACTTTTTCCTAGCATCGGCCTCCAATATGGCGAACGTCCGCAGCTGACTCCCACAGCCAAGGTGGCAGCCAGAACAACCCTTGCTTTTTATGAACGCCTCTGGGAACTACTTGCATTGCCACCCAGACTTTGGGGCTGCGGGCTTTCCTGGCCACCCTATCCTCAAAAGCACCTTTTTTTCACTTTTTCCCAGCACCTGCCTCCAATATGCCGAACGTCCTGGCCTGGCTCCCACAGCCAAGGTGGCAGCCAGAACAACCCTTGCTTTTTATGAACGCCTCTGGGAACTACTTGCATTGCCACCCAGACTTTGGGGCTGCGGGCTTTCCTGGCCACTCTATTCTCAAAAGCACCTTTTTTTCACTTTTTCCCAGCACCTGCCTCCAATATGCCGAACGTCCTGGCCTGGCTCCCACACCCAAGGTGGCAGCCAGAACAACCCTTGCTTTTTATGAACACCTCTGGGAACTACTTGCATTGCCACCCAGACTTTGGGGCTGCGGGCTTTCCTGGCCACTCTATTCCCAGAAGCACCTTTTTTCACTTTTCCCCAGCACCGGCCTCCAATATGCCGAACGTCCGGAGCTGACTCCCACAGCCAAGGTGGCAGCCAGAACAACCCTTGCTTTTTATGAACGCCTCTGGGAACTACTTGCATTGCCACCCAGACTTTGGGGCTGCGGGCTTTCCTGGCCACCCTATTCTCAAAAGCACCTTTTTTTCACTTTTTCCCAGCATCAGCCTCCAATATGCCGAACGTCCGCAGCTGACTCCCACAGCCAAGGTGGCAGCCAGAACAACCCTTGCTTTTTATGAACGCCTCTGGGAACTACTTGCATTGCCACCCAGACTTTGGGGCTGCGGGCTTTCCTGGCCACTCTATTCTCAAAAGCACCTTTTTTTCACTTTTTCCCAGCATCAGCCTCCAATATGCTGAACGTCCGGAGCTGACTCCCACAGCCAAGGTGGCAGCCAGAACAACCCTTGCTTTTTATGAACGCCTCTGGGAACTACTTGCATTGCCACCCAGACTTTGGGGCTGCGGGCTTTCCTGGCCACCCTATCCTCAAAAGCACCTTTTTTTCACTTTTCCCCAGCACCGGCCTCCAATATGCTGAACGTCCGCAGCTGACTCCCACAGCCAAGGTGGCAGCCAGAACAACTCTTGCTTTTTATGAACGCCTCTGGGAACTACTTGCATTGCCACCCAGACTTTGGGGCTGCGGGCTTTCCTGGCCACCCTATCCTCAAAAGCACCTTTTTTTCACTTTTTCCCAGCACCGGCCTCCAATATGCCGAACGTCCGGAGCTGACTCCCACAGCCAAGGTGGCAGCCAGAACAACCCTTGCTTTTTATGAACGCCTCTGGGAACTACTTGCATTGCCACCCAGACTTTGGGGCTGCGGGCTTTCCTGGCCACCCTATCCTCAAAAGCACCTTTTTTTCACTTTTTCCCAGCACCGGCCTCCAATATGCCGAACGTCCTGGCCTGGCTCCCACAGCCAAGGTGGCAGCCAGAACAACCCTTGCTTTTTATGAACGCCTCTGGGAACTACTTGCATTGCCACCCAGACTTTGGGGCTGCGGGCTTTCCTGGCCACTCTATTCTCAAAAGCACCTTTTTTTCACTTTTTCCCAGCACCTGCCTCCAATATGCCGAACGTCCTGGCCTGGCTCCCACACCCAAGGTGGCAGCCAGAACAACCCTTGCTTTTTATGAACACCTCTGGGAACTACTTGCATTGCCACCCAGACTTTGGGGCTGCGGGCTTTCCTGGCCACTCTATTCCCAGAAGCACCTTTTTTCACTTTTCCCCAGCACCGGCCTCCAATATGCCGAACGTCCGGAGCTGACTCCCACAGCCAAGGTGGCAGCCAGAACAACTCTTGCTTTTTATGAACGCCTCTGGGAACTACTTGCATTGCCACCCAGACTTTGGGGCTGCGGGCTTTCCTGGCCACCCTATCCTCAAAAGCACCTTTTTTTCACTTTTTCCCAGCACCGGCCTCCAATATGCTGAACGTCCGGAGCTGACTCCCACAGCCAAGGTGGCAGCCAGAACAACTCTTGCTTTTTATGAACGCCTCTGGGAACTACTTGCATTGCCACCCAGACTTTGGGGCTGCGGGCTTTCCTGGCCACCCTATCCTCAAAAGCACCTTTTTTTCACTTTTTCCCAGCACCGGCCTCTAATATGCCCAACGTCCGCAGCTGACTCCCACAGCCAAGGTGGCAGCCAGAACAACCCTTGCTTTTTATGAACGCCTCTGGGAACTACTTGCATTGCCACCCAGACTTTGGGGCTGCGGGCTTTCCTGGCCACCCTATCCTCAAAAGCACCTTTTTTTCACTTTTTCCCAGCACCTGCCTCCAATATGCCGAACGTCCTGGCCTGGCTCCCACAGCCAAGGTGGCAGCCAGAACAACCCTTGCTTTTTATGAACGCCTCTGGGAACTACTTGCATTGCCACCCAGACTTTGGGGCTGCGGGCTTTCCTGGCCACTCTATTCTCAAAAGCACCTTTTTTTCACTTTTTCCCAGCACCTGCCTCCAATATGCCGAACGTCCTGGCCTGGCTCCCACACCCAAGGTGGCAGCCAGAACAACCCTTGCTTTTTATGAACACCTCTGGGAACTACTTGCATTGCCACCCAGACTTTGGGGCTGCGGGCTTTCCTGGCCACTCTATTCCCAGAAGCACCTTTTTTCACTTTTCCCCAGCACCGGCCTCCAATATGCCGAACGTCCGGAGCTGACTCCCACAGCCAAGGTGGCAGCCAGAACAACCCTTGCTTTTTATGAACGCCTCTGGGAACTACTTGCATTGCCACCCAGACTTTGGGGCTGCGGGCTTTCCTGGCCACCCTATTCTCAAAAGCACCTTTTTTTCACTTTTTCCCAGCATCAGCCTCCAATATGCCGAACGTCCGCAGCTGACTCCCACAGCCAAGGTGGCAGCCAGAACAACCCTTGCTTTTTATGAACGCCTCTGGGAACTACTTGCATTGCCACCCAGACTTTGGGGCTGCGGGCTTTCCTGGCCACTCTATTCTCAAAAGCACCTTTTTTTCACTTTTTCCCAGCATCAGCCTCCAATATGCTGAACGTCCGGAGCTGACTCCCACAGCCAAGGTGGCAGCCAGAACAACCCTTGCTTTTTATGAACGCCTCTGGGAACTACTTGCATTGCCACCCAGACTTTGGGGCTGCGGGCTTTCCTGGCCACCCTATCCTCAAAAGCACCTTTTTTTCACTTTTCCCCAGCACCGGCCTCCAATATGCTGAACGTCCGCAGCTGACTCCCACAGCCAAGGTGGCAGCCAGAACAACCCTTGCTTTTTATGAACACCTCTGGGAACTACTTGCATTGCCACCCAGACTTTGGGGCTGTGGGCTTTCCTGGCCACTCTATTCCCAGAAGCATCTTTTTTCACTTTTCCCCAGCACCGGCCTCCAATATGCCGAACGTCCGCAGCTGACTCCCACAGCCAAGGTGGCAGCCAGAACAACCCTTGCTTTTTATGAACGCCTCTGGGAACTACTTGCATTGCCACCCAGACTTTGGGGCTGCGGGCTTTCCTGGCCACCCTATCCTCAAAAGCACCTTTTTCCACTTTTCCCCAGCATTGGCCTCCAATATGCCGAACGTCCGCAGCTGACTCCCACAGCCAAGGTGGCAGCCAGAACAACCCTTGCTTTTTATGAACGCCTCTGGGAACTACTTGCATTGCCACCCAGACTTTGGGGCTGCGGGCTTTCCTGGCCAACCTATCCTCAAAAGCACGTTTTTTTCCCTTTTTCCCAGCACCGGCCTCCAATATGGCGAACGTCCGCAGCTGACTCCCACAGCCAAGGTGGCAGCCAGAACAACCCTTGCTTTTTATGAACGCCTCTGGGAACTACTTGCATTGCCACCCAGACTTTGGGGCTGCGGGCTTTCCTGGCCACCCTATCCTCAAAAGCACCTTTTTTTCACTTTTCCCCAGCACCGGCCTCCAATATGCTGAACGTCCGGAGCTGACTCCCACAGCCAAGGTGGCAGCCAGAACAACTCTTGCTTTTTATGAACGCCTCTGGGAACTACTTGCATTGCCACCCAGACTTTGGGGCTGCGGGCTTTCCTGGCCACTCTATCCTCAAAAGCACCTTTTTTTCACTTTTTCCCAGCACCGGCCTCTAATATGCCCAACGTCTGCAGCTGACTCCCACAGCCAAGGTGGCAGCCAGAACAACCCTTGCTTTTTATGAACGCCTCTGGGAACTACTTGCATTGCCACCCAGACTTTGGGGCTGCGGGCTTTCCTGGCCACCCTATCCTCAAAAGCACCTTTTTTTCACTTTTCCCCAGCACCGGCCTCCAATATGGCGAACGTCCGGAGCTGACTCCCACAGCCAAGGTGGCAGCCAGAACAACCCTTGCTTTTTATGAACGCCTCTGGGAACTACTTGCATTGCCACCCAGACTTTGGGGCTGCGGGCTTTCCTGGCCACTCTATTCTCAAAAGCACCTTTTTTTCACTTTTTCCCAGCATCAGCCTCCAATATGCTGAACGTCCGGAGCTGACTCCCACAGCCAAGGTGGCAGCCAGAACAACCCTTGCTTTTTATGAACACCTCTGGGAACTACTTGCATTGCCACCCAGACTTTGGGGCTGCGGGCTTTCCTGGCCACCCTATCCTCAAAAGCACCTTTTTCCACTTTTCCCCAGCATTGGCCTCCAATATGCCGAACGTCCGCAGCTGACTCCCACAGCCAAGGTGGCAGCCAGAACAACTCTTGCTTTTTATGAACGCCTCTGGGAACTACTTGCATTGCCACCCAGACTTTGGGGCTGCGGGCTTTCCTGGCCAACCTATCCTCAAAAGCACGTTTTTTTCCCTTTTTCCCAGCACCGGCTTCCAATATGGCGAACGTCCGCAGCTGACTCCCACAGCCAAGGTGGCAGCCAGAACAACCCTTGCTTTTTATGAACGCCTCTGGGAACTACTTGCATTGCCACCCAGACTTTGGGGCTGCGGGCTTTCCTGGCCACCCTATCCTCAAAAGCACCTTTTTTTCACTTTTCCCCAGCACCGGCCTCCAATATGCTGAACGTCCGGAGCTGACTCCCACAGCCAAGGTGGCAGCCAGAACAACTCTTGCTTTTTATGAACGCCTCTGGGAACTACTTGCATTGCCACCCAGACTTTGGGGCTGCGGGCTTTCCTGGCCACTCTATCCTCAAAAGCACCTTTTTTTCACTTTTTCCCAGCACCGGCCTCTAATATGCCCAACGTCTGCAGCTGACTCCCACAGCCAAGGTGGCAGCCAGAACAACCCTTGCTTTTTATGAACGCCTCTGGGAACTACTTGCATTGCCACCCAGACTTTGGGGCTGCGGGCTTTCCTGGCCACCCTATCCTCAAAAGCACCTTTTTTTCACTTTTCCCCAGCACCGGCCTCCAATATGGCGAACGTCCGGAGCTGACTCCCACAGCCAAGGTGGCAGCCAGAACAACCCTTGCTTTTTATGAACGCCTCTGGGAACTACTTGCATTGCCACCCAGACTTTGGGGCTGCGGGCTTTCCTGGCCACCCTATCCTCAAAAGCACCTTTTTTTCACTTTTTCCCAGCACCGGCCTCCAATATGCCGAACGTCCTGGCCTGGCTCCCACACCCAAGGTGGCAGCCAGAACAACTCTTGCTTTTTATGAACGCCTCTGGGAACTACTTGCATTGCCACCCAGACTTTGGGGCTGCGGGCTTTCCTGGCCACCCTATCCTCAAAAGCATCTTTTTTTCACTTTTTCCTAGCATCGGCCTCCAATATGCCGAACGTCCGCAGCTGACTCCCACAGCCAAGGTGGCAGCCAGAACAACCCTTGCTTTTTATGAACGCCTCTGGGAACTACTTGCATTGCCACCCAGACTTTGGGGCTGCGGGCTTTCCTGGCCACCCTATCCTCAAAAGCACCTTTTTTTCACTTTTCCCCAGCACCGACCTCCAATATGCTGAACGTCCGCAGCTGACTCCCACAGCCAAGGTGGCAGCCAGAACAACCCTTGCTTTTTATGAACACCTCTGGGAACTACTTGCATTGCCACCCAGACTCTGGGGCTGCGGGCTTTCCTGGCCACCCTATCCTCAAAAGCACCTTTTTTTCACTTTTCCCCAGCACCGGCCTCCAATATGGCGAACGTCCGGAGCTGACTCCCACAGCCAAGGTGGCAGCCAGAACAACTCTTGCTTTTTATGAACGCCTCTGGGAACTACTTGCATTGCCACCCAGACTTTGGGGCTGCGGGCTTTCCTGGCCACTCTATTCTCAAAAGCATCTTTTTTTCACTTTTTCCTAGCATCGGCCTCCAATATGGCGAACGTCCGCAGCTGACTCCCACAGCCAAGGTGGCAGCCAGAACAACTCTTGCTTTTTATGAACGCCTCTGGGAACTACTTGCATTGCCACCCAGACTTTGGGGCTGCGGGCTTTCCTGGCCACCCTATCCTCAAAAGCACCTTTTTTTCACTTTTTCCCAGCACCTGCCTCCAATATGCCGAACGTCCTGGCCTGGCTCCCACACCCAAGGTGGCAGCCAGAACAACCCTTGCTTTTTATGAACACCTCTGGGAACTACTTGCATTGCCACCCAGACTTTGGGGCTGCGGGCTTTCCTGGCCACTCTATTCTCAAAAGCACCTTTTTTTCACTTTTTCCCAGCACCTGCCTCCAATATGCCGAACGTCCTGGCCTGGCTCCCACACCCAAGGTGGCAGCCAGAACAACCCTTGCTTTTTATGAACACCTCTGGGAACTACTTGCATTGCCACCCAGACTTTGGGGCTGCGGGCTTTCCTGGCCACTCTATTCCCAGAAGCACCTTTTTTCACTTTTCCCCAGCACCGGCCTCCAATATGCCGAACGTCCGCAGCTGACTCCCACAGCCAAGGTGGCAGCCAGAACAACCCTTGCTTTTTATGAACGCCTCTGGGAACTACTTGCATTGCCACCCAGACTTTGGGGCTGCGGGCTTTCCTGGCCACCCTATTCTCAAAAGCACCTTTTTTTCACTTTTTCCCAGCATCAGCCTCCAATATGCCGAACGTCCGCAGCTGACTCCCACAGCCAAGGTGGCAGCCAGAACAACCCTTGCTTTTTATGAACGCCTCTGGGAACTACTTGCATTGCCACCCAGACTTTGGGGCTGCGGGCTTTCCTGGCCACTCTATTCTCAAAAGCACCTTTTTTTCACTTTTTCCCAGCATCAGCCTCCAATATGCTGAACGTCCGCAGCTGACTCCCACAGCCAAGGTGGCAGCCAGAACAACCCTTGCTTTTTATGAACGCCTCTGGGAACTACTTGCATTGCCACCCAGACTTTGGGGCTGCGGGCTTTCCTGGCCACCCTATCCTCAAAAGCACCTTTTTTTCACTTTTCCCCAGCACCGGCCTCCAATATGCTGAACGTCCGGAGCTGACTCCCACAGCCAAGGTGGCAGCCAGAACAACTCTTGCTTTTTATGAACGCCTCTGGGAACTACTTGCATTGCCACCCAGACTTTGGGGCTGCGGGCTTTCCTGGCCACTCTATCCTCAAAAGCACCTTTTTTTCACTTTTTCCCAGCACCGGCCTCTAATATGCCCAACGTCTGCAGCTGACTCCCACAGCCAAGGTGGCAGCCAGAACAACCCTTGCTTTTTATGAACGCCTCTGGGAACTACTTGCATTGCCACCCAGACTTTGGGGCTGCGGGCTTTCCTGGCCACCCTATCCTCAAAAGCACCTTTTTTTCACTTTTTCCCAGCACCGGCCTCTAATATGCCGAACGTCCGCAGCTGACTCCCACAGCCAAGGTGGCAGCCAGAACAACCCTTGCTTTTTATGAACGCCTCTGGGAACTACTTGCATTGCCACCCAGACTTTGGGGCTGCGGGCTTTCCTGGCCACCCTATCCTCAAAAGCACCTTTTTTTCACTTTTTCCCAGCACCGGCCTCCAATATGCTGAACGTCCGGAGCTGACTCCCACAGCCAAGGTGGCAGCCAGAACAACTCTTGCTTTTTATGAACGCCTCTGGGAACTACTTGCATTGCCACCCAGACTTTGGGGCTGCGGGCTTTCCTGGCCACCCTATCCTCAAAAGCACCTTTTTTTCACTTTTTCCCAGCACCGGCCTCTAATATGCCGAACGTCCGCAGCTGACTCCCACACCCAAGGTGGCAGCCAGAACAACCCTTGCTTTTTATGAACGCCTCTGGGAACTACTTGCATTGCCACCCAGACTTTGGGGCTGCGGGCTTTCCTGGCCACTCTATTCTCAAAAGCACCTTTTTTTCACTTTTTCCCAGCACCTGCCTCCAATATGCCGAACGTCCTGGCCTGGCTCCCACAGCCAAGGTGGCAGCCAGAACAACCCTTGCTTTTTATGAACACCTCTGGGAACTACTTGCATTGCCACCCAGACTTTGGGGCTGCGGGCTTTCCTGGCCACTCTATTCCCAGAAGCACCTTTTTTCACTTTTCCCCAGCACCGGCCTCCAATATGCCGAACGTCCGGAGCTGACTCCCACAGCCAAGGTGGCAGCCAGAACAACTCTTGCTTTTTATGAACGCCTCTGGGAACTACTTGCATTGCCACCCAGACTTTGGGGCTGCGGGCTTTCCTGGCCACCCTATCCTCAAAAGCATCTTTTTTTCACTTTTTCCTAGCATCGGCCTCCAATATGGCGAACGTCCGCAGCTGACTCCCACAGCCAAGGTGGCAGCCAGAACAACTCTTGCTTTTTATGAACGCCTCTGGGAACTACTTGCATTGCCACCCAGACTTTGGGGCTGCGGGCTTTCCTGGCCACCCTATCCTCAAAAGCACCTTTTTTTCACTTTTTCCCAGCACCTGCCTCCAATATGCCGAACGTCCTGGCCTGGCTCCCACAGCCAAGGTGGCAGCCAGAACAACCCTTGCTTTTTATGAACGCCTCTGGGAACTACTTGCATTGCCACCCAGACTTTGGGGCTGCGGGCTTTCCTGGCCACTCTATTCTCAAAAGCACCTTTTTTTCACTTTTTCCCAGCACCTGCCTCCAATATGCCGAACGTCCTGGCCTGGCTCCCACACCCAAGGTGGCAGCCAGAACAACCCTTGCTTTTTATGAACACCTCTGGGAACTACTTGCATTGCCACCCAGACTTTGGGGCTGCGGGCTTTCCTGGCCACTCTATTCCCAGAAGCACCTTTTTTCACTTTTCCCCAGCACCGGCCTCCAATATGCCGAACGTCCGGAGCTGACTCCCACAGCCAAGGTGGCAGCCAGAACAACCCTTGCTTTTTATGAACGCCTCTGGGAACTACTTGCATTGCCACCCAGACTTTGGGGCTGCGGGCTTTCCTGGCCACCCTATTCTCAAAAGCACCTTTTTTTCACTTTTTCCCAGCATCAGCCTCCAATATGCCGAACGTCCGCAGCTGACTCCCACAGCCAAGGTGGCAGCCAGAACAACCCTTGCTTTTTATGAACGCCTCTGGGAACTACTTGCATTGCCACCCAGACTTTGGGGCTGCGGGCTTTCCTGGCCACTCTATTCTCAAAAGCACCTTTTTTTCACTTTTTCCCAGCATCAGCCTCCAATATGCTGAACGTCCGGAGCTGACTCCCACAGCCAAGGTGGCAGCCAGAACAACCCTTGCTTTTTATGAACGCCTCTGGGAACTACTTGCATTGCCACCCAGACTTTGGGGCTGCGGGCTTTCCTGGCCACCCTATCCTCAAAAGCACCTTTTTTTCACTTTTCCCCAGCACCGGCCTCCAATATGCTGAACGTCCGCAGCTGACTCCCACAGCCAAGGTGGCAGCCAGAACAACTCTTGCTTTTTATGAACGCCTCTGGGAACTACTTGCATTGCCACCCAGACTTTGGGGCTGCGGGCTTTCCTGGCCACCCTATCCTCAAAAGCACCTTTTTTTCACTTTTTCCCAGCACCGGCCTCCAATATGCCGAACGTCCGGAGCTGACTCCCACAGCCAAGGTGGCAGCCAGAACAACCCTTGCTTTTTATGAACGCCTCTGGGAACTACTTGCATTGCCACCCAGACTTTGGGGCTGCGGGCTTTCCTGGCCACCCTATCCTCAAAAGCACCTTTTTTTCACTTTTTCCCAGCACCTGCCTCCAATATGCCGAACGTCCTGGCCTGGCTCCCACAGCCAAGGTGGCAGCCAGAACAACCCTTGCTTTTTATGAACGCCTCTGGGAACTACTTGCATTGCCACCCAGACTTTGGGGCTGCGGGCTTTCCTGGCCACTCTATTCTCAAAAGCACCTTTTTTTCACTTTTTCCCAGCACCTGCCTCCAATATGCCGAACGTCCTGGCCTGGCTCCCACACCCAAGGTGGCAGCCAGAACAACCCTTGCTTTTTATGAACACCTCTGGGAACTACTTGCATTGCCACCCAGACTTTGGGGCTGCGGGCTTTCCTGGCCACTCTATTCCCAGAAGCACCTTTTTTCACTTTTCCCCAGCACCGGCCTCCAATATGGCGAACGTCCGGAGCTGACTCCCACAGCCAAGGTGGCAGCCAGAACAACTCTTGCTTTTTATGAACGCCTCTGGGAACTACTTGCATTGCCACCCAGACTTTGGGGCTGCGGGCTTTCCTGGCCACCCTATCCTCAAAAGCACCTTTTTTTCACTTTTTCCCAGCACCGGCCTCCAATATGCTGAACGTCCGGAGCTGACTCCCACAGCCAAGGTGGCAGCCAGAACAACTCTTGCTTTTTATGAACGCCTCTGGGAACTACTTGCATTGCCACCCAGACTTTGGGGCTGCGGGCTTTCCTGGCCACCCTATCCTCAAAAGCACCTTTTTTTCACTTTTTCCCAGCACCGGCCTGTAATATGCCCAACGTCCGCAGCTGACTCCCACAGCCAAGGTGGCAGCCAGAACAACCCTTGCTTTTTATGAACGCCTCTGGGAACTACTTGCATTGCCACCCAGACTTTGGGGCTGCGGGCTTTCCTGGCCACCCTATCCTCAAAAGCACCTTTTTTTCACTTTTTCCCAGCACCTGCCTCCAATATGCCGAACGTCCTGGCCTGGCTCCCACAGCCAAGGTGGCAGCCAGAACAACCCTTGCTTTTTATGAACGCCTCTGGGAACTACTTGCATTGCCACCCAGACTTTGGGGCTGCGGGCTTTCCTGGCCACTCTATTCTCAAAAGCACCTTTTTTTCACTTTTTCCCAGCACCTGCCTCCAATATGCCGAACGTCCTGGCCTGGCTCCCACACCCAAGGTGGCAGCCAGAACAACCCTTGCTTTTTATGAACACCTCTGGGAACTACTTGCATTGCCACCCAGACTTTGGGGCTGCGGGCTTTCCTGGCCACTCTATTCCCAGAAGCACCTTTTTTCACTTTTCCCCAGCACCGGCCTCCAATATGCCGAACGTCCGGAGCTGACTCCCACAGCCAAGGTGGCAGCCAGAACAACCCTTGCTTTTTATGAACGCCTCTGGGAACTACTTGCATTGCCACCCAGACTTTGGGGCTGCGGGCTTTCCTGGCCACCCTATTCTCAAAAGCACCTTTTTTTCACTTTTTCCCAGCATCAGCCTCCAATATGCCGAACGTCCGCAGCTGACTCCCACAGCCAAGGTGGCAGCCAGAACAACCCTTGCTTTTTATGAACGCCTCTGGGAACTACTTGCATTGCCACCCAGACTTTGGGGCTGCGGGCTTTCCTGGCCACTCTATTCTCAAAAGCACCTTTTTTTCACTTTTTCCCAGCATCAGCCTCCAATATGCTGAACGTCCGGAGCTGACTCCCACAGCCAAGGTGGCAGCCAGAACAACCCTTGCTTTTTATGAACGCCTCTGGGAACTACTTGCATTGCCACCCAGACTTTGGGGCTGCGGGCTTTCCTGGCCACCCTATCCTCAAAAGCACCTTTTTTTCACTTTTCCCCAGCACCGGCCTCCAATATGCTGAACGTCCGCAGCTGACTCCCACAGCCAAGGTGGCAGCCAGAACAACCCTTGCTTTTTATGAACACCTCTGGGAACTACTTGCATTGCCACCCAGACTTTGGGGCTGTGGGCTTTCCTGGCCACTCTATTCCCAGAAGCATCTTTTTTCACTTTTCCCCAGCACCGGCCTCCAATATGCCGAACGTCCGCAGCTGACTCCCACAGCCAAGGTGGCAGCCAGAACAACCCTTGCTTTTTATGAACGCCTCTGGGAACTACTTGCATTGCCACCCAGACTTTGGGGCTGCGGGCTTTCCTGGCCACCCTATCCTCAAAAGCACCTTTTTCCACTTTTCCCCAGCATTGGCCTCCAATATGCCGAACGTCCGCAGCTGACTCCCACAGCCAAGGTGGCAGCCAGAACAACCCTTGCTTTTTATGAACGCCTCTGGGAACTACTTGCATTGCCACCCAGACTTTGGGGCTGCGGGCTTTCCTGGCCAACCTATCCTCAAAAGCACGTTTTTTTCCCTTTTTCCCAGCACCGGCCTCCAATATGGCGAACGTCCGCAGCTGACTCCCACAGCCAAGGTGGCAGCCAGAACAACCCTTGCTTTTTATGAACGCCTCTGGGAACTACTTGCATTGCCACCCAGACTTTGGGGCTGCGGGCTTTCCTGGCCACCCTATCCTCAAAAGCACCTTTTTTTCACTTTTCCCCAGCACCGGCCTCCAATATGCTGAACGTCCGGAGCTGACTCCCACAGCCAAGGTGGCAGCCAGAACAACTCTTGCTTTTTATGAACGCCTCTGGGAACTACTTGCATTGCCACCCAGACTTTGGGGCTGCGGGCTTTCCTGGCCACTCTATCCTCAAAAGCACCTTTTTTTCACTTTTTCCCAGCACCGGCCTCTAATATGCCCAACGTCTGCAGCTGACTCCCACAGCCAAGGTGGCAGCCAGAACAACCCTTGCTTTTTATGAACGCCTCTGGGAACTACTTGCATTGCCACCCAGACTTTGGGGCTGCGGGCTTTCCTGGCCACCCTATCCTCAAAAGCACCTTTTTTTCACTTTTCCCCAGCACCGGCCTCCAATATGGCGAACGTCCGGAGCTGACTCCCACAGCCAAGGTGGCAGCCAGAACAACCCTTGCTTTTTATGAACGCCTCTGGGAACTACTTGCATTGCCACCCAGACTTTGGGGCTGCGGGCTTTCCTGGCCACTCTATTCTCAAAAGCACCTTTTTTTCACTTTTTCCCAGCATCAGCCTCCAATATGCTGAACGTCCGGAGCTGACTCCCACAGCCAAGGTGGCAGCCAGAACAACCCTTGCTTTTTATGAACACCTCTGGGAACTACTTGCATTGCCACCCAGACTTTGGGGCTGCGGGCTTTCCTGGCCACCCTATCCTCAAAAGCACCTTTTTCCACTTTTCCCCAGCATTGGCCTCCAATATGCCGAACGTCCGCAGCTGACTCCCACAGCCAAGGTGGCAGCCAGAACAACTCTTGCTTTTTATGAACGCCTCTGGGAACTACTTGCATTGCCACCCAGACTTTGGGGCTGCGGGCTTTCCTGGCCAACCTATCCTCAAAAGCACGTTTTTTTCCCTTTTTCCCAGCACCGGCTTCCAATATGGCGAACGTCCGCAGCTGACTCCCACAGCCAAGGTGGCAGCCAGAACAACCCTTGCTTTTTATGAACGCCTCTGGGAACTACTTGCATTGCCACCCAGACTTTGGGGCTGCGGGCTTTCCTGGCCACCCTATCCTCAAAAGCACCTTTTTTTCACTTTTCCCCAGCACCGGCCTCCAATATGCTGAACGTCCGGAGCTGACTCCCACAGCCAAGGTGGCAGCCAGAACAACTCTTGCTTTTTATGAACGCCTCTGGGAACTACTTGCATTGCCACCCAGACTTTGGGGCTGCGGGCTTTCCTGGCCACTCTATCCTCAAAAGCACCTTTTTTTCACTTTTTCCCAGCACCGGCCTCTAATATGCCCAACGTCTGCAGCTGACTCCCACAGCCAAGGTGGCAGCCAGAACAACCCTTGCTTTTTATGAACGCCTCTGGGAACTACTTGCATTGCCACCCAGACTTTGGGGCTGCGGGCTTTCCTGGCCACCCTATCCTCAAAAGCACCTTTTTTTCACTTTTCCCCAGCACCGGCCTCCAATATGGCGAACGTCCGGAGCTGACTCCCACAGCCAAGGTGGCAGCCAGAACAACCCTTGCTTTTTATGAACGCCTCTGGGAACTACTTGCATTGCCACCCAGACTTTGGGGCTGCGGGCTTTCCTGGCCACCCTATCCTCAAAAGCACCTTTTTTTCACTTTTTCCCAGCACCGGCCTCCAATATGCCGAACGTCCTGGCCTGGCTCCCACACCCAAGGTGGCAGCCAGAACAACTCTTGCTTTTTATGAACGCCTCTGGGAACTACTTGCATTGCCACCCAGACTTTGGGGCTGCGGGCTTTCCTGGCCACCCTATCCTCAAAAGCATCTTTTTTTCACTTTTTCCTAGCATCGGCCTCCAATATGCCGAACGTCCGCAGCTGACTCCCACAGCCAAGGTGGCAGCCAGAACAACCCTTGCTTTTTATGAACGCCTCTGGGAACTACTTGCATTGCCACCCAGACTTTGGGGCTGCGGGCTTTCCTGGCCACCCTATCCTCAAAAGCACCTTTTTTTCACTTTTCCCCAGCACCGACCTCCAATATGCTGAACGTCCGCAGCTGACTCCCACAGCCAAGGTGGCAGCCAGAACAACCCTTGCTTTTTATGAACACCTCTGGGAACTACTTGCATTGCCACCCAGACTCTGGGGCTGCGGGCTTTCCTGGCCACCCTATCCTCAAAAGCACCTTTTTTTCACTTTTCCCCAGCACCGGCCTCCAATATGGCGAACGTCCGGAGCTGACTCCCACAGCCAAGGTGGCAGCCAGAACAACTCTTGCTTTTTATGAACGCCTCTGGGAACTACTTGCATTGCCACCCAGACTTTGGGGCTGCGGGCTTTCCTGGCCACTCTATTCTCAAAAGCATCTTTTTTTCACTTTTTCCTAGCATCGGCCTCCAATATGGCGAACGTCCGCAGCTGACTCCCACAGCCAAGGTGGCAGCCAGAACAACTCTTGCTTTTTATGAACGCCTCTGGGAACTACTTGCATTGCCACCCAGACTTTGGGGCTGCGGGCTTTCCTGGCCACCCTATCCTCAAAAGCACCTTTTTTTCACTTTTTCCCAGCACCTGCCTCCAATATGCCGAACGTCCTGGCCTGGCTCCCACAGCCAAGGTGGCAGCCAGAACAACCCTTGCTTTTTATGAACGCCTCTGGGAACTACTTGCATTGCCACCCAGACTTTGGGGCTGCGGGCTTTCCTGGCCACTCTATTCTCAAAAGCACCTTTTTTTCACTTTTTCCCAGCACCTGCCTCCAATATGCCGAACGTCCTGGCCTGGCTCCCACACCCAAGGTGGCAGCCAGAACAACCCTTGCTTTTTATGAACACCTCTGGGAACTACTTGCATTGCCACCCAGACTTTGGGGCTGCGGGCTTTCCTGGCCACTCTATTCCCAGAAGCACCTTTTTCACTTTTCCCCAGCACCCGGCCTCCAATATGCCGAACGTCCGGAGCTGACTCCCACAGCCAAGGTGGCAGCCAGAACAACCCTTGCTTTTTATGAACGCCTCTGGGAACTACTTGCATTGCCACCCAGACTTTGGGGCTGCGGGCTTTCCTGGCCACCCTATTCTCAAAAGCACCTTTTTTTCACTTTTTCCCAGCATCAGCCTCCAATATGCCGAACGTCCGCAGCTGACTCCCACAGCCAAGGTGGCAGCCAGGAACAACCCTTGCTTTTATGAACGCCTCTGGGAACTACTTGCATTGCCACCCAGACTTTGGGGCTGCGGGCTTTCCTGGCCACTCTATTCTCAAAAGCACCTTTTTTTCACTTTTTCCCAGCATCAGCCTCCAATTATGCTGAACGTCCGCAGCTGACTCCCACAGCCAAGGTGGCAGCCAGAACAACCCTTGCTTTTTATGAACGCCTCTGGGAACTACTTGCATTGCCACCCAGACTTTGGGGCTGGCGGGCTTTCCTGGCCACCCTATCCTCAAAAGCACCTTTTTTTCACTTTTCCCCAGCACCGGCCTCCAATATGCTTGAACGTCCGGAGCTGACTCCCACAGCCAAGGTGGCAGCCAGAACAACTCTTGCTTTTTATGAACGCCTCTGGGAACTACTTGCATTGCCACCCAGACTTTGGGGCTGCGGGCTTTCCTGGCCACTCTATCCTCAAAAGCACCTTTTTTTCACTTTTTCCCAGCACCGGCCTCTAATATGCCCAACGTCTGCAGCTGACTCCCACAGCCAAGGTGGCAGCCAGAACAACCCTTGCTTTTTATGAACGCCTCTGGGAACTACTTGCATTGCCACCCAGACTTTGGGGCTGCGGGCTTTCCTGGCCACCCTATCCTCAAAAGCACCTTTTTTTCACTTTTCCCCAGCACCCGGCCTCCAATATGGCGAACGTCCGGAGCTGACTCCCACAGCCAAGGTGGCAGCCAGAACAACCCTTGCTTTTATGAACGCCTCTGGGAACTACTTGCATTGCCACCCAGACTTTGGGGCTGCGGGCTTTCCTGGCCACCCTATTCTCAAAAGCACCTTTTTTTCACTTTTTCCCAGCACCTGCCTCCAATATGCCGAACGTCCTGGCCTGGCTCCCACACCCAAGGTGGCAGCCAGAACAACTCTTGCTTTTTATGAACGCCTCTGGGAACTACTTGCATTGCCACCCAGACTTTGGGGCTGCGGGCTTTCCTGGCCACCCTATCCTCAAAAGCATCTTTTTTTCACTTTTTCCTAGCATCGGCCTCCAATATGCCGAACGTCCGCAGCTGACTCCCACAGCCAAGGTGGCAGCCAGAACAACCCTTGCTTTTTATGAACGCCTCTGGGAACTACTTGCATTGCCACCCAGACTTTGGGGCTGCGGGCTTTCCTGGCCACCCTATCCTCAAAAGCACCTTTTTTTCACTTTTCCCCAGCACCGACCTCCAATATGCTGAACGTCCGCAGCTGACTCCCACAGCCAAGGTGGCAGCCAGAACAACCCTTGCTTTTTATGAACACCTCTGGGAACTACTTGCATTGCCACCCAGACTTTGGGGCTGCGGGCTTTCCTGGCCACCCTATCCTCAAAAGCACCTTTTTTTCACTTTTCCCCAGCACCGGCCTCCAATATGGCGAACGTCCGCAGCTGACTCCCACAGCCAAGGTGGCAGCCAGAACAACTCTTGCTTTTTATGAACACCTCTGGGAACTACTTGCATTGCCACCCAGACTTTGGGGCTGCGGGCTTTCCTGGCCACTCTATTCTCAAAAGCATCTTTTTTTCACTTTTTCCTAGCATCGGCCTCCAATATGGCGAACGTCCGCAGCTGACTCCCACAGCCAAGGTGGCAGCCAGAACAACTCTTGCTTTTTATGAACGCCTCTGGGAACTACTTGCATTGCCACCCAGACTTTGGGGCTGCGGGCTTTCCTGGCCACCCTATCCTCAAAAGCACCTTTTTTTCACTTTTTCCAGCACCTGCCTCCAATATGCCGAACGTCCTGGCCTGGCTCCCACACCCAAGGTGGCAGCCAGAACAACCCTTGCTTTTTATGAACACCTCTGGGAACTACTTGCATTGCCACCCAGACTTTGGGGCTGCGGGCTTTCCTGGCCACTCTATTCTCAAAAGCACCTTTTTTCACTTTTTCCCAGCACCTGCCTCCAATATGCCGAACGTCCTGGCCTGGCTCCCACACCCAAGGTGGCAGCCAGAACAACCCTTGCTTTTTATGAACGCCTCTGGGAACTACTTGCATTGCCACCCAGACTTTGGGGCTGCGGGCTTTCCTGGCCACTCTATTCCCAGAAGCACCTTTTTTCACTTTTTCCCCAGCACCGGCCTCCAATATGCCGAACGTCCGGAGCTGACTCCCACAGCCAAGGTGGCAGCCAGAACAACCCTTGCTTTTTATGAACGCCCTCTGGGAACTACTTGCATTGCCACCCAGACTTTGGGGCTGCGGGCTTTCCTGGCCACCCTATTCTCAAAAGCACCTTTTTTTCACTTTTTCCCAGCATCAGCCTCCAATATGCCGAACGTCCGGAGCTGACTCCCACAGCCAAGGTGGCAGCCAGAACAACCCTTGCTTTTTATGAACGCCTCTGGGAACTACTTGCATTGCCACCCAGACTTTGGGGCTGCGGGCTTTCCTGGCCACCCTATCCTCAAAAGCACCTTTTTTTCACTTTTCCCCAGCACCGGCCTCCAATATGCTGAACGTCCGGAGCTGACTCCCACAGCCAAGGTGGCAGCCAGAACAACTCTTGCTTTTTATGAACACCTCTGGGAACTACTTGCATTGCCACCCAGACTTTGGGGCTGCGGGCTTTCCTGGCCACCCTATCCTCAAAAGCACCTTTTTTTCACTTTTTCCCAGCACCGGCCTCTAATATGCCCAACGTCCGCAGCTGACTCCCACAGCCAAGGTGGCAGCCAGAACAACCCTTGCTTTTTATGAACGCCTCTGGGAACTACTTGCATTGCCACCCAGACTTTGGGGCTGCGGGCTTTCCTGGCCACCCTATCCTCAAAAGCACCTTTTTTTCACTTTTCCCCAGCACCGGCCTCCAATATGGCGAACGTCCGGAGCTGACTCCCACAGCCAAGGTGGCAGCCAGAACAACCCTTGCTTTTTATGAACGCCTCTGGGAACTACTTGCATTGCCACCCAGACTTTGGGGCTGCGGGCTTTCCTGGCCACCCTATCCTCAAAAGCACCTTTTTTTCACTTTTTCCCAGCACCTGCCTCCAATATGCCGAACGTCCTGGCCTGGCTCCCACACCCAAGGTGGCAGCCAGAACAACTCTTGCTTTTTATGAACGCCTCTGGGAACTACTTGCATTGCCACCCAGACTTTGGGGCTGCGGGCTTTCCTGGCCACCCTATTCTCAAAAGCATCTTTTTTTCACTTTTTCCTAGCATCGGCCTCCAATATGCCGAACGTCCGCAGCTGACTCCCACAGCCAAGGTGGCAGCCAGAACAACCCTTGCTTTTTATGAACGCCTCTGGGAACTACTTGCATTGCCACCCAGACTTTGGGGCTGCGGGCTTTCCTGGCCACCCTATCCTCAAAAGCACCTTTTTTTCACTTTTCCCCAGCACCGACCTCCAATATGCTGAACGTCCGCAGCTGACTCCCACAGCCAAGGTGGCAGCCAGAACAACCCTTGCTTTTTATGAACACCTCTGGGAACTACTTGCATTGCCACCCAGACTTTGGGGCTGCGGGCTTTCCTGGCCACTCTATTCTCAAAAGCACCTTTTTTTCACTTTTCCCCAGCACCGGCCTCCAATATGGCGAACGTCCGCAGCTGACTCCCACAGCCAAGGTGGCAGCCAGAACAACTCTTGCTTTTTATGAACACCTCTGGGAACTACTTGCATTGCCACCCAGACTTTGGGGCTGCGGGCTTTCCTGGCCACTCTATTCTCAAAAGCATCTTTTTTTCACTTTTTCCTAGCATCGGCCTCCAATATGGCGAACGTCCGCAGCTGACTCCCACAGCCAAGGTGGCAGCCAGAACAACTCTTGCTTTTTATGAACGCCTCTGGGAACTACTTGCATTGCCACCCAGACTTTGGGGCTGCGGGCTTTCCTGGCCACCCTATCCTCAAAAGCACCTTTTTTTCACTTTTTCCCCAGCACCTGCCTCCAATATGCCGAACGTCCTGGCCTGGCTCCCACACCCAAGGTGGCAGCCAGAAACAACCCTTGCTTTTTATGAACACCTCTGGGAACTACTTGCATTGCCACCCAGACTTTGGGGCTGCGGGCTTTCCTGGCCACTCTATTCTCAAAAGCACCTTTTTTTCACTTTTTCCCAGCACCTGCCTCCAATATGCCGAACGTCCTGGCCTGGCTCCCACACCCAAGGTGGCAGCCAGAACAACCCTTGCTTTTTATGAACACCTCTGGGAACTACTTGCATTGCCACCCAGACTTTGGGGCTGCGGGCTTTCCTGGCCACTCTATTCCCAGAAGCACCTTTTTTCACTTTTCCCCAGCACCGGCCTCCAATATGCCGAACGTCCGGAGCTGACTCCCACAGCCAAGGTGGCAGCCAGAACAACCCTTGCTTTTTATGAACGCCTCTGGGAACTACTTGCATTGCCACCCAGACTTTGGGGCTGCGGGCTTTCCTGGCCACCCTATTCTCAAAAGCACCTTTTTTTCACTTTTTCCCAGCATCAGCCTCCAATATGCCGAACGTCCGGAGCTGACTCCCACAGCCAAGGTGGCAGCCAGAACAACCCTTGCTTTTTATGAACGCCTCTGGGAACTACTTGCATTGCCACCCAGACTTTGGGGCTGCGGGCTTTCCTGGCCACCCTATCCTCAAAAGCACCTTTTTTTCACTTTTCCCCAGCACCGGCCTCCAATATGCTGAACGTCCGGAGCTGACTCCCACAGCCAAGGTGGCAGCCAGAACAACTCTTGCTTTTTATGAACACCTCTGGGAACTACTTGCATTGCCACCCAGACTTTGGGGCTGCGGGCTTTCCTGGCCACCCTATCCTCAAAAGCACCTTTTTTTCACTTTTTCCCAGCACCGGCCTCTAATATGCCCAACGTCCGCAGCTGACTCCCACAGCCAAGGTGGCAGCCAGAACAACCCTTGCTTTTTATGAACGCCTCTGGGAACTACTTGCATTGCCACCCAGACTTTGGGGCTGCGGGCTTTCCTGGCCACCCTATCCTCAAAAGCACCTTTTTTTCACTTTTCCCCAGCACCGGCCTCCAATATGGCGAACGTCCGGAGCTGACTCCCACAGCCAAGGTGGCAGCCAGAACAACCCTTGCTTTTTATGAACGCCTCTGGGAACTACTTGCATTGCCACCCAGACTTTGGGGCTGCGGGCTTTCCTGGCCACCCTATCCTCAAAAGCACCTTTTTTTCACTTTTTCCCAGCACCTGCCTCCAATATGCCGAACGTCCTGGCCTGGCTCCCACACCCAAGGTGGCAGCCAGAACAACTCTTGCTTTTTATGAACGCCTCTGGGAACTACTTGCATTGCCACCCAGACTTTGGGGCTGCGGGCTTTCCTGGCCACCCTATTCTCAAAAGCATCTTTTTTTCACTTTTTCCTAGCATCGGCCTCCAATATGCCGAACGTCCGCAGCTGACTCCCACAGCCAAGGTGGCAGCCAGAACAACCCTTGCTTTTTATGAACGCCTCTGGGAACTACTTGCATTGCCACCCAGACTTTGGGGCTGCGGGCTTTCCTGGCCAACCTATCCTCAAAAGCACCTTTTTTTCACTTTTCCCCAGCACCGACCTCCAATATGCTGAACGTCCGCAGCTGACTCCCACAGCCAAGGTGGCAGCCAGAACAACCCTTGCTTTTTATGAACGCCTCTGGGAACTACTTGCATTGCCACCCAGACTTTGGGGCTGCGGGCTTTCCTGGCCACTCTATTCTCAAAAGCACCTTTTTTTCACTTTTTCCCAGCACCTGCCTCCAATATGCCGAACGTCCTGGCCTGGCTCCCACACCCAAGGTGGCAGCCAGAACAACCCTTGCTTTTTATGAACACCTCTGGGAACTACTTGCATTGCCACCCAGACTTTGGGGCTGCGGGCTTTCCTGGCCACTCTATTCCCAGAAGCACCTTTTTTCACTTTTCCCCAGCACCGGCCTCCAATATGCCGAACGTCCCGGAGCTGACTCCCACAGCCAAGGTGGCAGCCAGAACAACCCTTGCTTTTTATGAACGCCTCTGGGAACTACTTGCATTGCCACCCAGACTTTGGGGCTGCGGGCTTTCCTGGCCACCCTATTCTCAAAAGCACCTTTTTTTCACTTTTTCCCAGCATCAGCCTCCAATATGCCGAACGTCCGCAGCTGACTCCCACAGCCAAGGTGGCAGCCAGAACAACCCTTGCTTTTTATGAACGCCTCTGGGAACTACTTGCATTGCCACCCAGACTTTGGGGCTGCGGGCTTTCCTGGCCACTCTATTCTCAAAAGCACCTTTTTTTTCACTTTTTCCCAGCATCAGCCTCCAATATGCTGAACGTCCGGAGCTGACTCCCACAGCCAAGGTGGCAGCCAGAACAACCTGCTTTTTATGAACGCCTCTGGGAACTACTTGCATTGCCACCCAGACTTTGGGGCTGCGGGCTTTCCTGGCCACTCTATCCTCAAAAGCACCTTTTTTTCACTTTTCCCCAGCACCGGCCTCCAATATGCTGAACGTCCGCAGCTGACTCCCACAGCCAAGGTGGCAGCCAGAACAACCCTTGCTTTTTATGAACACCTCTGGGAACTACTTGCATTGCCACCCAGACTTTGGGGCTGTGGGCTTTCCTGGCCACTCTATTCCCAGAAGCATCTTTTTTCACTTTTCCCCAGCACCGGCCTCCAATATGCCGAACGTCCGGGGCTGACTCCCACAGCCAAGGTGGCAGCCAGAACAACCCTTGCTTTTTATGAACGCCTCTGGGAACTACTTGCATTGCCACCCAGACTTTGGGGCTGCGGGCTTTCCTGGCCACCCTATCCTCAAAAGCACCTTTTTCCACTTTTCCCCAGCATTGGCCTCCAATATGCCGAACGTCCGCAGCTGACTCCCACAGCCAAGGTGGCAGCCAGAACAACTCTTGCTTTTTATGAACGCCTCTGGGAACTACTTGCATTGCCACCCAGACTTTGGGGCTGCGGGCTTTCCTGGCCAACCTATCCTCAAAAGCACGTTTTTTTCACTTTTTCCCAGCACCGGCCTCCAATATGGCGAACGTCCGCAGCTGACTCCCACAGCCAAGGTGGCAGCCAGAACAACCCTTGCTTTTTATGAACGCCTCTGGGAACTACTTGCATTGCCACCCAGACTTTGGGGCTGCGGGCTTTCCTGGCCACCCTATCCTCAAAAGCACCTTTTTTTCACTTTTCCCCAGCACCGGCCTCCAATATGCTGAACGTCCGGAGCTGACTCCCACAGCCAAGGTGGCAGCCAGAACAACTCTTGCTTTTTATGAACGCCTCTGGGAACTACTTGCATTGCCACCCAGACTTTGGGGCTGCGGGCTTTCCTGGCCACTCTATCCTCAAAAGCACCTTTTTTTCACTTTTTCCCAGCACCGGCCTCTAATATGCCCAACGTCTGCAGCTGACTCCCACAGCCAAGGTGGCAGCCAGAACAACCCTTGCTTTTTATGAACGCCTCTGGGAACTACTTGCATTGCCACCCAGACTTTGGGGCTGCGGGCTTTCCTGGCCACCCTATCCTCAAAAGCACCTTTTTTTCACTTTTCCCCAGCACCGGCCTCCAATATGGCGAACGTCCGGAGCTGACTCCCACAGCCAAGGTGGCAGACAGAACAACTCTTGCTTTTTATGAACGCCTCTGGGAACTACTTGCATTGCCACCCAGACTTTGGGGCTGCGGGCTTTCCTGGCCACCCTATCCTCAAAAGCATCTTTTTTTCACTTTTTCCTAGCATCGGCCTCCAATATGCCGAACGTCCGCAGCTGACTCCCACAGCCAAGGTGGCAGCCAGAACAACCCTTGCTTTTTATGAACGCCTCTGGGAACTACTTGCATTGCCACCCAGACTTTGGGGCTGCGGGCTTTCCTGGCCACCCTATCCTCAAAAGCACCTTTTTTTCACTTTTCCCCAGCACCGACCTCCAATATGCTGAACGTCCGCAGCTGACTCCCACAGCCAAGGTGGCAGCCAGAACAACCCTTGCTTTTTATGAACACCTCTGGGAACTACTTGCATTGCCACCCAGACTTTGGGGCTGCGGGCTTTCCTGGCCACCCTATCCTCAAAAGCACCTTTTTTTCACTTTTCCCCAGCACCGGCCTCCAATATGCCGAACGTCCGGAGCTGACTCCCACAGCCAAGGTGGCAGCCAGAACAACTCTTGCTTTTTATGAACGCCTCTGGGAACTACTTGCATTGCCACCCAGACTTTGGGGCTGCGGGCTTTCCTGGCCACTCTATTCTCAAAAGCATCTTTTTTTCACTTTTTCCTAGCATCGGCCTCCACTATGGCGAACGTCCGCAGCTGACTCCCACAGCCAAGGTGGCAGCCAGAACAACTCTTGCTTTTTATGAACGCCTCTGGGAACTACTTGCATTGCCACCCAGACTTTGGGGCTGCGGGCTTTCCTGGCCACCCTATCCTCAAAAGCACCTTTTTTTCACTTTTTCCCAGCACCTGCCTCCAATATGCCGAACGTCCTGGCCTGGCTCCCACACCCAAGGTGGCAGCCAGAACAACCCTTGCTTTTTATGAACGCCTCTGGGAACTACTTGCATTGCCACCCAGACTTTGGGGCTGCGGGCTTTCCTGGCCACTCTATTCTCAAAAGCACCTTTTTTTCACTTTTTCCCAGCACCTGCCTCCAATATGCCGAACGTCCTGGCCTGGCTCCCACACCCAAGGTGGCAGCCAGAACAACCCTTGCTTTTTATGAACACCTCTGGGAACTACTTGCATTGCCACCCAGACTTTGGGGCTGCGGGCTTTCCTGGCCACTCTATTCCCAGAAGCACCTTTTTTCACTTTTCCCCAGCACCGGCCTCCAATATGCCGAACGTCCGGAGCTGACTCCCACAGCCAAGGTGGCAGCCAGAACAACCCTTGCTTTTTATGAACGCCTCTGGGAACTACTTGCATTGCCACCCAGACTTTGGGGCTGCGGGCTTTCCTGGCCACCCTATTCTCAAAAGCACCTTTTTTTCACTTTTTCCCAGCATCAGCCTCCAATATGCCGAACGTCCGGAGCTGACTCCCACAGCCAAGGTGGCAGCCAGAACAACCCTTGCTTTTTATGAACGCCTCTGGGAACTACTTGCATTGCCACCCAGACTTTGGGGCTGCGGGCTTTCCTGGCCACCCTATCCTCAAAAGCACCTTTTTTTCACTTTTCCCCAGCACCGGCCTCCAATATGCTGAACGTCCGGAGCTGACTCCCACAGCCAAGGTGGCAGCCAGAACAACTCTTGCTTTTTATGAACACCTCTGGGAACTACTTGCATTGCCACCCAGACTTTGGGGCTGCGGGCTTTCCTGGCCACCCTATCCTCAAAAGCACCTTTTTTTCACTTTTTCCCAGCACCGGCCTCTAATATGCCCAACGTCCGCAGCTGACTCCCACAGCCAAGGTGGCAGCCAGAACAACCCTTGCTTTTTATGAACGCCTCTGGGAACTACTTGCATTGCCACCCAGACTTTGGGGCTGCGGGCTTTCCTGGCCACCCTATCCTCAAAAGCACCTTTTTTTCACTTTTCCCCAGCACCGGCCTCCAATATGGCGAACGTCCGGAGCTGACTCCCACAGCCAAGGTGGCAGCCAGAACAACCCTTGCTTTTTATGAACGCCTCTGGGAACTACTTGCATTGCCACCCAGACTTTGGGGCTGCGGGCTTTCCTGGCCACCCTATCCTCAAAAGCACCTTTTTTTCACTTTTTCCCAGCACCTGCCTCCAATATGCCGAACGTCCTGGCCTGGCTCCCACACCCAAGGTGGCAGCCAGAACAACTCTTGCTTTTTATGAACGCCTCTGGGAACTACTTGCATTGCCACCCAGACTTTGGGGCTGCGGGCTTTCCTGGCCACCCTATTCTCAAAAGCATCTTTTTTTCACTTTTTCCTAGCATCGGCCTCCAATATGCCGAACGTCCGCAGCTGACTCCCACAGCCAAGGTGGCAGCCAGAACAACCCTTGCTTTTTATGAACGCCTCTGGGAACTACTTGCATTGCCACCCAGACTTTGGGGCTGCGGGCTTTCCTGGCCACCCTATCCTCAAAAGCACCTTTTTTTCACTTTTCCCCAGCACCGACCTCCAATATGCTGAACGTCCGCAGCTGACTCCCACAGCCAAGGTGGCAGCCAGAACAACCCTTGCTTTTTATGAACGCCTCTGGGAACTACTTGCATTGCCACCCAGACTTTGGGGCTGCGGGCTTTCCTGGCCACTCTATTCTCAAAAGCACCTTTTTTTCACTTTTTCCCAGCACCTGCCTCCAATATGCCGAACGTCCTGGCCTGGCTCCCACACCCAAGGTGGCAGCCAGAACAACCCTTGCTTTTTATGAACACCTCTGGGAACTACTTGCATTGCCACCCAGACTTTGGGGCTGCGGGCTTTCCTGGCCACTCTATTCCCAGAAGCACCTTTTTTCACTTTTCCCCAGCACCGGCCTCCAATATGCCGAACGTCCGGAGCTGACTCCCACAGCCAAGGTGGCAGCCAGAACAACCCTTGCTTTTTATGAACGCCTCTGGGAACTACTTGCATTGCCACCCAGACTTTGGGGCTGCGGGCTTTCCTGGCCACCCTATTCTCAAAAGCACCTTTTTTTCACTTTTTCCCAGCATCAGCCTCCAATATGGCGAACGTCCGGAGCTGACTCCCACAGCCAAGGTGGCAGCCAGAACAACCCTTGCTTTTTATGAACGCCTCTGGGAACTACTTGCATTGCCACCCAGACTTTGGGGCTGCGGGCTTTCCTGGCCACTCTATTCTCAAAAGCACCTTTTTTTCACTTTTTCCCAGCATCAGCCTCCAATATGCTGAACGTCCGGAGCTGACTCCCACAGCCAAGGTGGCAGCCAGAACAACCCTTGCTTTTTATGAACGCCTCTGGGAACTACTTGCATTGCCACCCAGACTTTGGGGCTGCGGGCTTTCCTGGCCACTCTATCCTCAAAAGCACCTTTTTTTCACTTTTCCCCAGCACCGGCCTCCAATATGCTGAACGTCCGCAGCTGACTCCCACAGCCAAGGTGGCAGCCAGAACAACCCTTGCTTTTTATGAACACCTCTGGGAACTACTTGCATTGCCACCCAGACTTTGGGGCTGTGGGCTTTCCTGGCCACTCTATTCCCAGAAGCATCTTTTTTCACTTTTCCCCAGCACCGGCCTCCAATATGCCGAACGTCCGGGGCTGACTCCCACAGCCAAGGTGGCAGCCAGAACAACCCTTGCTTTTTATGAACGCCTCTGGGAACTACTTGCATTGCCACCCAGACTTTGGGGCTGCGGGCTTTCCTGGCCACCCTATCCTCAAAAGCACCTTTTTCCACTTTTCCCCAGCATTGGCCTCCAATATGCCGAACGTCCGGAGCTGACTCCCACAGCCAAGGTGGCAGCCAGAACAACTCTTGCTTTTTATGAACGCCTCTGGGAACTACTTGCATTGCCACCCAGACTTTGGGGCTGCGGGCTTTCCTGGCCAACCTATCCTCAAAAGCACGTTTTTTTCACTTTTTCCCAGCACCGGCCTCCAATATGGCGAACGTCCGCAGCTGACTCCCACAGCCAAGGTGGCAGCCAGAACAACCCTTGCTTTTTATGAACGCCTCTGGGAACTACTTGCATTGCCACCCAGACTTTGGGGCTGCGGGCTTTCCTGGCCACCCTATCCTCAAAAGCACCTTTTTTTCACTTTTCCCCAGCACCGGCCTCCAATATGCTGAACGTCCGGAGCTGACTCCCACAGCCAAGGTGGCAGCCAGAACAACTCTTGCTTTTTATGAACGCCTCTGGGAACTACTTGCATTGCCACCCAGACTTTGGGGCTGCGGGCTTTCCTGGCCACTCTATCCTCAAAAGCACCTTTTTTTCACTTTTTCCCAGCACCGGCCTCTAATATGCCCAACGTCTGCAGCTGACTCCCACAGCCAAGGTGGCAGCCAGAACAACCCTTGCTTTTTATGAACGCCTCTGGGAACTACTTGCATTGCCACCCAGACTTTGGGGCTGCGGGCTTTCCTGGCCACCCTATCCTCAAAAGCACCTTTTTTTCACTTTTCCCCAGCACCGGCCTCCAATATGGCGAACGTCCGGAGCTGACTCCCACAGCCAAGGTGGCAGACAGAACAACTCTTGCTTTTTATGAACGCCTCTGGGAACTACTTGCATTGCCACCCAGACTTTGGGGCTGCGGGCTTTCCTGGCCACCCTATCCTCAAAAGCATCTTTTTTTCACTTTTTCCTAGCATCGGCCTCCAATATGCCGAACGTCCGCAGCTGACTCCCACAGCCAAGGTGGCAGCCAGAACAACCCTTGCTTTTTATGAACGCCTCTGGGAACTACTTGCATTGCCACCCAGACTTTGGGGCTGCGGGCTTTCCTGGCCACCCTATCCTCAAAAGCACCTTTTTTTCACTTTTCCCCAGCACCGACCTCCAATATGCTGAACGTCCGCAGCTGACTCCCACAGCCAAGGTGGCAGCCAGAACAACCCTTGCTTTTTATGAACACCTCTGGGAACTACTTGCATTGCCACCCAGACTTTGGGGCTGCGGGCTTTCCTGGCCACCCTATCCTCAAAAGCACCTTTTTTTCACTTTTCCCCAGCACCGGCCTCCAATATGGCGAACGTCCGGAGCTGACTCCCACAGCCAAGGTGGCAGCCAGAACAACTCTTGCTTTTTATGAACGCCTCTGGGAACTACTTGCATTGCCACCCAGACTTTGGGGCTGCGGGCTTTCCTGGCCACTCTATTCTCAAAAGCATCTTTTTTTCACTTTTTCCTAGCATCGGCCTCCACTATGGCGAACGTCCGCAGCTGACTCCCACAGCCAAGGTGGCAGCCAGAACAACTCTTGCTTTTTATGAACGCCTCTGGGAACTACTTGCATTGCCACCCAGACTTTGGGGCTGCGGGCTTTCCTGGCCACCCTATTCTCAAAAGCACCTTTTTTTCACTTTTTCCCAGCATCAGCCTCCAATATGCCGAACGTCCGGAGCTGACTCCCACAGCCAAGGTGGCAGCCAGAACAACCCTTGCTTTTTATGAACGCCTCTGGGAACTACTTGCATTGCCACCCAGACTTTGGGGCTGCGGGCTTTCCTGGCCACCCTATCCTCAAAAGCACCTTTTTTTCACTTTTCCCCAGCACCGGCCTCCAATATGCTGAACGTCCGGAGCTGACTCCCACAGCCAAGGTGGCAGCCAGAACAACTCTTGCTTTTTATGAACACCTCTGGGAACTACTTGCATTGCCACCCAGACTTTGGGGCTGCGGGCTTTCCTGGCCACCCTATCCTCAAAAGCACCTTTTTTTCACTTTTTCCCAGCACCGGCCTCTAATATGCCCAACGTCCGCAGCTGACTCCCACAGCCAAGGTGGCAGCCAGAACAACCCTTGCTTTTTATGAACGCCTCTGGGAACTACTTGCATTGCCACCCAGACTTTGGGGCTGCGGGCTTTCCTGGCCACCCTATCCTCAAAAGCACCTTTTTTTCACTTTTCCCCAGCACCGGCCTCCAATATGGCGAACGTCCGGAGCTGACTCCCACAGCCAAGGTGGCAGCCAGAACAACCCTTGCTTTTTATGAACGCCTCTGGGAACTACTTGCATTGCCACCCAGACTTTGGGGCTGCGGGCTTTCCTGGCCACCCTATCCTCAAAAGCACCTTTTTTTCACTTTTTCCCAGCACCTGCCTCCAATATGCCGAACGTCCTGGCCTGGCTCCCACACCCAAGGTGGCAGCCAGAACAACCCTTGCTTTTTATGAACGCCTCTGGGAACTACTTGCATTGCCACCCAGACTTTGGGGCTGCGGGCTTTCCTGGCCACCCTATCCTCAAAAGCACCTTTTTTTCACTTTTCCCCAGCACCGACCTCCAATATGCTGAACGTCCGCAGCTGACTCCCACAGCCAAGGTGGCAGCCAGAACAACCCTTGCTTTTTATGAACGCCTCTGGGAACTACTTGCATTGCCACCCAGACTTTGGGGCTGCGGGCTTTCCTGGCCACTCTATTCTCAAAAGCACCTTTTTTTCACTTTTTCCCAGCACCTGCCTCCAATATGCCGAACGTCCTGGCCTGGCTCCCACACCCAAGGTGGCAGCCAGAACAACCCTTGCTTTTTATGAACACCTCTGGGAACTACTTGCATTGCCACCCAGACTTTGGGGCTGCGGGCTTTCCTGGCCACTCTATTCCCAGAAGCACCTTTTTTCACTTTTCCCCAGCACCGGCCTCCAATATGCCGAACGTCCGGAGCTGACTCCCACAGCCAAGGTGGCAGCCAGAACAACCCTTGCTTTTTATGAACGCCTCTGGGAACTACTTGCATTGCCACCCAGACTTTGGGGCTGCGGGCTTTCCTGGCCACCCTATTCTCAAAAGCACCTTTTTTTCACTTTTTCCCAGCATCAGCCTCCAATATGCCGAACGTCCGCAGCTGACTCCCACAGCCAAGGTGGCAGCCAGAACAACCCTTGCTTTTTATGAACGCCTCTGGGAACTACTTGCATTGCCACCCAGACTTTGGGGCTGCGGGCTTTCCTGGCCACTCTATTCTCAAAAGCACCTTTTTTTCACTTTTTCCCAGCATCAGCCTCCAATATGCTGAACGTCCGGAGCTGACTCCCACAGCCAAGGTGGCAGCCAGAACAACCCTTGCTTTTTATGAACGCCTCTGGGAACTACTTGCATTGCCACCCAGACTTTGGGGCTGCGGGCTTTCCTGGCCACTCTATCCTCAAAAGCACCTTTTTTTCACTTTTCCCCAGCACCGGCCTCCAATATGCTGAACGTCCGCAGCTGACTCCCACAGCCAAGGTGGCAGCCAGAACAACCCTTGCTTTTTATGAACACCTCTGGGAACTACTTGCATTGCCACCCAGACTTTGGGGCTGTGGGCTTTCCTGGCCACTCTATTCCCAGAAGCATCTTTTTTCACTTTTCCCCAGCACCGGCCTCCAATATGCCGAACGTCCGGGGCTGACTCCCACAGCCAAGGTGGCAGCCAGAACAACCCTTGCTTTTTATGAACGCCTCTGGGAACTACTTGCATTGCCACCCAGACTTTGGGGCTGCGGGCTTTCCTGGCCACCCTATCCTCAAAAGCACCTTTTTTCCACTTTTCCCCAGCATTGGCCTCCAATATGCCGAACGTCCGGAGCTGACTCCCACAGCCAAGGTGGCAGCCAGAACAACTCTTGCTTTTTATGAACGCCTCTGGGAACTACTTGCATTGCCACCCAGACTTTGGGGCTGTGGGCTTTCCTGGCCACTCTATTCCCAGAAGCATCTTTTTTCACTTTTCCCCAGCACCGGCCTCCAATATGCCGAACGTCCGGGGCTGACTCCCACAGCCAAGGTGGCAGCCAGAACAACCCTTGCTTTTTATGAACGCCTCTGGGAACTACTTGCATTGCCACCCAGACTTTGGGGCTGCGGGCTTTCCTGGCCACCCTATCCTCAAAAGCACCTTTTTCCACTTTTCCCCAGCATTGGCCTCCAATATGCCGAACGTCCGGAGCTGACTCCCACAGCCAAGGTGGCAGCCAGAACAACTCTTGCTTTTTATGAACGCCTCTGGGAACTACTTGCATTGCCACCCAGACTTTGGGGCTGCGGGCTTTCCTGGCCAACCTATCCTCAAAAGCACGTTTTTTTCACTTTTTCCCAGCACCGGCCTCCAATATGGCGAACGTCCGCAGCTGACTCCCACAGCCAAGGTGGCAGCCAGAACAACCCTTGCTTTTTATGAACGCCTCTGGGAACTACTTGCATTGCCACCCAGACTTTGGGGCTGCGGGCTTTCCTGGCCACCCTATCCTCAAAAGCACCTTTTTTTCACTTTTCCCCAGCACCGGCCTCCAATATGCTGAACGTCCGGAGCTGACTCCCACAGCCAAGGTGGCAGCCAGAACAACTCTTGCTTTTTATGAACGCCTCTGGGAACTACTTGCATTGCCACCCAGACTTTGGGGCTGCGGGCTTTCCTGGCCACTCTATCCTCAAAAGCACCTTTTTTTCACTTTTTCCCAGCACCGGCCTCTAATATGCCCAACGTCTGCAGCTGACTCCCACAGCCAAGGTGGCAGCCAGAACAACCCTTGCTTTTTATGAACGCCTCTGGGAACTACTTGCATTGCCACCCAGACTTTGGGGCTGCGGGCTTTCCTGGCCACCCTATCCTCAAAAGCACCTTTTTTTCACTTTTCCCCAGCACCGGCCTCCAATATGGCGAACGTCCGGAGCTGACTCCCACAGCCAAGGTGGCAGACAGAACAACTCTTGCTTTTTATGAACGCCTCTGGGAACTACTTGCATTGCCACCCAGACTTTGGGGCTGCGGGCTTTCCTGGCCACCCTATCCTCAAAAGCATCTTTTTTTCACTTTTTCCTAGCATCGGCCTCCAATATGCCGAACGTCCGCAGCTGACTCCCACAGCCAAGGTGGCAGCCAGAACAACCCTTGCTTTTTATGAACGCCTCTGGGAACTACTTGCATTGCCACCCAGACTTTGGGGCTGCGGGCTTTCCTGGCCACCCTATCCTCAAAAGCACCTTTTTTTCACTTTTCCCCAGCACCGACCTCCAATATGCTGAACGTCCGCAGCTGACTCCCACAGCCAAGGTGGCAGCCAGAACAACCCTTGCTTTTTATGAACACCTCTGGGAACTACTTGCATTGCCACCCAGACTTTGGGGCTGCGGGCTTTCCTGGCCACCCTATCCTCAAAAGCACCTTTTTTTCACTTTTCCCCAGCACCGGCCTCCAATATGGCGAACGTCCGGAGCTGACTCCCACAGCCAAGGTGGCAGCCAGAACAACTCTTGCTTTTTATGAACGCCTCTGGGAACTACTTGCATTGCCACCCAGACTTTGGGGCTGCGGGCTTTCCTGGCCACTCTATTCTCAAAAGCATCTTTTTTTCACTTTTTCCTAGCATCGGCCTCCACTATGGCGAACGTCCGCAGCTGACTCCCACAGCCAAGGTGGCAGCCAGAACAACTCTTGCTTTTTATGAACGCCTCTGGGAACTACTTGCATTGCCACCCAGACTTTGGGGCTGCGGGCTTTCCTGGCCACCCTATCCTCAAAAGCACCTTTTTTTCACTTTTTCCCAGCACCTGCCTCCAATATGCCGAACGTCCTGGCCTGGCTCCCACACCCAAGGTGGCAGCCAGAACAACCCTTGCTTTTTATGAACGCCTCTGGGAACTACTTGCATTGCCACCCAGACTTTGGGGCTGCGGGCTTTCCTGGCCACTCTATTCTCAAAAGCACCTTTTTTTCACTTTTTCCCAGCACCTGCCTCCAATATGCCGAACGTCCTGGCCTGGCTCCCACAGCCAAGGTGGCAGCCAGAACAACCCTTGCTTTTTATGAACACCTCTGGGAACTACTTGCATTGCCACCCAGACTTTGGGGCTGCGGGCTTTCCTGGCCACTCTATTCCCAGAAGCACCTTTTTTCACTTTTCCCCAGCACCGGCCTCCAATATGCCGAACGTCCGGAGCTGACTCCCACAGCCAAGGTGGCAGCCAGAACAACCCTTGCTTTTTATGAACGCCTCTGGGAACTACTTGCATTGCCACCCAGACTTTGGGGCTGCGGGCTTTCCTGGCCACCCTATTCTCAAAAGCACCTTTTTTTCACTTTTTCCCAGCATCAGCCTCCAATATGCTGAACGTCCGGAGCTGACTCCCACAGCCAAGGTGGCAGCCAGAACAACTCTTGCTTTTTATGAACGCCTCTGGGAACTACTTGCATTGCCACCCAGACTTTGGGGCTGCGGGCTTTCCTGGCCACCCTATCCTCAAAAGCACCTTTTTCCACTTTTCCCCAGCATTGGCCTCCAATATGCCGAACGTCCGCAGCTGACTCCCACAGCCAAGGTGGCAGCCAGAACAACTCTTGCTTTTTATGAACGCCTCTGGGAACTACTTGCATTGCCACCCAGACTTTGGGGCTGCGGGCTTTCCTGGCCAACCTATCCTCAAAAGCACGTTTTTTTCCCTTTTTCCCAGCACCGGCCTCCAATATGGCGAACGTCCGCAGCTGACTCCCACAGCCAAGGTGGCAGCCAGAACAACCCTTGCTTTTTATGAACGCCTCTGGGAACTACTTGCATTGCCACCCAGACTTTGGGGCTGCGGGCTTTCCTGGCCACCCTATCCTCAAAAGCACCTTTTTTTCACTTTTCCCCAGCACCGGCCTCCAATATGCTGAACGTCCGGAGCTGACTCCCACAGCCAAGGTGGCAGCCAGAACAACTCTTGCTTTTTATGAACGCCTCTGGGAACTACTTGCATTGCCACCCAGACTTTGGGGCTGCGGGCTTTCCTGGCCACCCTATCCTCAAAAGCACCTTTTTTTCACTTTTTCCCAGCACCGGCCTCTAATATGCCCAACGTCTGCAGCTGACTCCCACAGCCAAGGTGGCAGCCAGAACAACCCTTGCTTTTTATGAACGCCTCTGGGAACTACTTGCATTGCCACCCAGACTTTGGGGCTGCGGGCTTTCCTGGCCACCCTATCCTCAAAAGCACCTTTTTTTCACTTTTCCCCAGCACCGGCCTCCAATATGGCGAACGTCCGGAGCTGACTCCCACAGCCAAGGTGGCAGCCAGAACAACCCTTGCTTTTTATGAACGCCTCTGGGAACTACTTGCATTGCCACCCAGACTTTGGGGCTGCGGGCTTTCCTGGCCACCCTATCCTCAAAAGCACCTTTTTTTCACTTTTTCCCAGCACCTGCCTCCAATATGCCGAACGTCCTGGCCTGGCTCCCACACCCAAGGTGGCAGCCAGAACAACCCTTGCTTTTTATGAACGCCTCTGGGAACTACTTGCATTGCCACCCAGACTTTGGGGCTGCGGGCTTTCCTGGCCACCCTATCCTCAAAAGCATCTTTTTTTCACTTTTTCCTAGCATCGGCCTCCAATATGCCGAACGTCCGCAGCTGACTCCCACAGCCAAGGTGGCAGCCAGAACAACCCTTGCTTTTTATGAACGCCTCTGGGAACTACTTGCATTGCCACCCAGACTTTGGGGCTGCGGGCTTTCCTGGCCACCCTATCCTCAAAAGCACCTTTTTTTCACTTTTCCCCAGCACCGACCTCCAATATGCTGAACGTCCGCAGCTGACTCCCACAGCCAAGGTGGCAGCCAGAACAACCCTTGCTTTTTATGAACACCTCTGGGAACTACTTGCATTGCCACCCAGACTTTGGGGCTGCGGGCTTTCCTGGCCACCCTATCCTCAAAAGCACCTTTTTTTCACTTTTCCCCAGCACCGGCCTCCAATATGGCGAACGTCCGGAGCTGACTCCCACAGCCAAGGTGGCAGCCAGAACAACTCTTGCTTTTTATGAACGCCTCTGGGAACTACTTGCATTGCCACCCAGACTTTGGGGCTGCGGGCTTTCCTGGCCACTCTATTCTCAAAAGCATCTTTTTTTCACTTTTTCCTAGCATCGGCCTCCAATATGGCGAACGTCCGCAGCTGACTCCCACAGCCAAGGTGGCAGCCAGAACAACTCTTGCTTTTTATGAACGCCTCTGGGAACTACTTGCATTGCCACCCAGACTTTGGGGCTGCGGGCTTTCCTGGCCACCCTATCCTCAAAAGCACCTTTTTTTCACTTTTTCCCAGCACCTGCCTCCAATATGCCGAACGTCCTGGCCTGGCTCCCACAGCCAAGGTGGCAGCCAGAACAACCCTTGCTTTTTATGAACGCCTCTGGGAACTACTTGCATTGCCACCCAGACTTTGGGGCTGCGGGCTTTCCTGGCCACTCTATTCTCAAAAGCATCTTTTTTTCACTTTTTCCCAGCACCTGCCTCCAATATGCCGAACGTCCTGGCCTGGCTCCCACACCCAAGGTGGCAGCCAGAACAACCCTTGCTTTTTATGAACACCTCTGGGAACTACTTGCATTGCCACCCAGACTTTGGGGCTGCGGGCTTTCCTGGCCACTCTATTCCCAGAAGCACCTTTTTTCACTTTTCCCCAGCACCGGCCTCCAATATGCCGAACGTCCGGAGCTGACTCCCACAGCCAAGGTGGCAGCCAGAACAACCCTTGCTTTTTATGAACGCCTCTGGGAACTACTTGCATTGCCACCCAGACTTTGGGGCTGCGGGCTTTCCTGGCCACCCTATTCTCAAAAGCACCTTTTTTTCACTTTTTCCCAGCATCAGCCTCCAATATGCTGAACGTCCGCAGCTGACTCCCACAGCCAAGGTGGCAGCCAGAACAACCCTTGCTTTTTATGAACGCCTCTGGGAACTACTTGCATTGCCACCCAGACTTTGGGGCTGCGGGCTTTCCTGGCCACTCTATTCTCAAACGCACCTTTTTTTCACTTTTCCCCAGCACCGGCCTCCAATATGGCGAACGTCCGGAGCTGACTCCCACAGCCAAGGTGGCAGCCAGAACAACCCTTGCTTTTTATGAACGCCTCTGGGAACTACTTGCATTGCCACCCAGACTTTGGGGCTGCGGGCTTTCCTGGCCACCCTATCCTCAAAAGCACCTTTTTTTCACTTTTCCCCAGCACCGGCCTCCAATATGCTGAACGTCCGGAGCTGACTCCCACAGCCAAGGTGGCAGCCAGAACAACTCTTGCTTTTTATGAACGCCTCTGGGAACTACTTGCATTGCCACCCAGACTTTGGGGCTGCGGGCTTTCCTGGCCACCCTATCCTCAAAAGCACCTTTTTTTCACTTTTTCCCAGCACCGGCCTCTAATATGCCCAACGTCCGCAGCTGACTCCCACAGCCAAGGTGGCAGCCAGAACAACCCTTGCTTTTTATGAACGCCTCTGGGAACTACTTGCATTGCCACCCAGACTTTGGGGCTGCGGGCTTTCCTGGCCAACCTATCCTCAAAAGCACCTTTTTTTCACTTTTCCCCAGCACCGGCCTCCAATATGGCGAACGTCCGGAGCTGACTCCCACAGCCAAGGTGGCAGCCAGAACAACCCTTGCTTTTTATGAACGCCTCTGGGAACTACTTGCATTGCCACCCAGACTTTGGGGCTGCGGGCTTTCCTGGCCACTCTATTCTCAAAAGCACCTTTTTTTCACTTTTTCCCAGCACCTGCCTCCAATATGCCGAACGTCCTGGCCTGGCTCCCACACCCAAGGTGGCAGCCAGAACAACCCTTGCTTTTTATGAACACCTCTGGGAACTACTTGCATTGCCACCCAGACTTTGGGGCTGCGGGCTTTCCTGGCCACTCTATTCCCAGAAGCACCTTTTTTCACTTTTCCCCAGCACCGGCCTCCAATATGGCGAACGTCCGGAGCTGACTCCCACAGCCAAGGTGGCAGCCAGAACAACCCTTGCTTTTTATGAACGCCTCTGGGAACTACTTGCATTGCCACCCAGACTTTGGGGCTGCGGGCTTTCCTGGCCACCCTATTCTCAAAAGCACCTTTTTTTCACTTTTTCCCAGCATCAGCCTCCAATATGCCGAACGTCCGCAGCTGACTCCCACAGCCAAGGTGGCAGCCAGAACAACCCTTGCTTTTTATGAACGCCTCTGGGAACTACTTGCATTGCCACCCAGACTTTGGGGCTGCGGGCTTTCCTGGCCACCCTATCCTCAAAAGCACCTTTTTTTCACTTTTTCCCAGCACCGGCCTCCAATATGCCGAACGTCCGGAGCTGACTCTCACAGCCAAGGTGGCAGCCAGAACAACCCTTGCTTTTTATGAACGCCTCTGGGAACTACTTGCATTGCCACCCAGACTTTGGGGCTGCGGGCTTTCCTGGCCACCCTATCCTCAAAAGCACCTTTTTCCACTTTTCCCCAGCATTGGCCTCCAATATGCCGAACGTCCGCAGCTGACTCCCACAGCCAAGGTGGCAGCCAGAACAACTCTTGCTTTTTATGAACGCCTCTGGGAACTACTTGCATTGCCACCCAGACTTTGGGGCTGCGGGCTTTCCTGGCCAACCTATCCTCAAAAGCACGTTTTTTTCCCTTTTTCCCAGCACCGGCCTCCAATATGGCGAACGTCCGCAGCTGACTCCCACAGCCAAGGTGGCAGCCAGAACAACTCTTGCTTTTTATGAACGCCTCTGGGAACTACTTGCATTGCCACCCAGACTTTGGGGCTGCGGGCTTTCCTGGCCACCCTATCCTCAAAAGCACCTTTTTTTCACTTTTTCCCAGCACCGGCCTCCAATATGCCCAACGTCCGCAGCTGACTCCCACAGCCAAGGTGGCAGCCAGAACAACCCTTGCTTTTTATGAACGCCTCTGGGAACTACTTGCATTGCCACCCAGACTTTGGGGCTGCGGGCTTTCCTGGCCACCCTATCCTCAAAAGCACCTTTTTTTCACTTTTTCCCAGCACCTGCCTCCAATATGCCGAACGTCCTGGCCTGGCTCCCACAGCCAAGGTGGCAGCCAGAACAACCCTTGCTTTTTATGAACGCCTCTGGGAAATACTTGCATTGCCACCCAGACTTTGGGGCTGCGGGCTTTCCTGGCCACTCTATTCTCAAAAGCACCTTTTTTTCACTTTTTCCCAGCACCTGCCTCCAATATGCCGAACGTCCTGGCCTGGCTCCCACACCCAAGGTGGCAGCCAGAACAACCCTTGCTTTTTATGAACACCTCTGGGAACTACTTGCATTGCCACCCAGACTTTGGGGCTGCGGGCTTTCCTGGCCACTCTATTCCCAGAAGCACCTTTTTTCACTTTTCCCCAGCACCGGCCTCCAATATGCCGAACGTCCGGAGCTGACTCCCACAGCCAAGGTGGCAGCCAGAACAACCCTTGCTTTTTATGAACGCCTCTGGGAACTACTTGCATTGCCACCCAGACTTTGGGGCTGCGGGCTTTCCTGGCCACCCTATTCTCAAAAGCACCTTTTTTTCACTTTTTCCCAGCATCAGCCTCCAATATGCCGAACGTCCGCAGCTGACTCCCACAGCCAAGGTGGCAGCCAGAACAACCCTTGCTTTTTACGAACGCCTCTGGGAACTACTTGCATTGCCACCCAGACTTTGGGGCTGCGGGCTTTCCTGGCCACTCTATTCTCAAAAGCACCTTTTTTTCACTTTTTCCCAGCATCAGCCTCCAATATGCTGAACGTCCGGAGCTGACTCCCACAGCCAAGGTGGCAGCCAGAACAACCCTTGCTTTTTATGAACGCCTCTGGGAACTACTTGCATTGCCACCCAGACTTTGGGGCTGCGGGCTTTCCTGGCCACTCTATTCCCAGAAGCACCTTTTTTCACTTTTCCCCAGCACCGGCCTCCAATATGCCGAACGTCCGGAGCTGACTCCCACAGCCAAGGTGGCAGCCAGAACAACCCTTGCTTTTTATGAACGCCTCTGGGAACTACTTGCATTGCCACCCAGACTTTGGGGCTGCGGGCTTTCCTGGCCACCCTATCCTCAAAAGCACCTTTTTTTCACTTTTTCCCAGCACCGGCCTCCAATATGCTGAACGTCCGGAGCTGACTCCCACAGCCAAGGTGGCAGCCAGAACAACTCTTGCTTTTTATGAACGCCTCTGGGAACTACTTGCATTGCCACCCAGACTTTGGGGCTGCGGGCTTTCCTGGCCACCCTATCCTCAAAAGCACCTTTTTTTCACTTTTTCCCAGCACCGGCCTCTAATATGCCCAACGTCCGCAGCTGACTCCCACAGCCAAGGTGGCAGCCAGAACAACCCTTGCTTTTTATGAACGCCTCTGGGAACTACTTGCATTGCCACCCAGACTTTGGGGCTGCGGGCTTTCCTGGCCACCCTATCCTCAAAAGCACCTTTTTTTCACTTTTTCCCAGCACCTGCCTCCAATATGCCGAACGTCCTGGCCTGGCTCCCACAGCCAAGGTGGCAGCCAGAACAACCCTTGCTTTTTATGAACGCCTCTGGGAACTACTTGCATTGCCACCCA
The DNA here is from genome assembly GCF_964106895.1 of Numenius arquata. Taxonomy (NCBI): domain Eukaryota; kingdom Metazoa; phylum Chordata; class Aves; order Charadriiformes; family Scolopacidae; genus Numenius; species Numenius arquata. Next base: position 183,460 of record NW_027415131.1, read on the forward strand.
GACTTTGGGGCTGCGGGCTTTCCTGGCCACTCTATTCTCAAAAGCACCTTTTTTTCACTTTTTCCCAGCACCTGCCTCCAATATGCCGAACGTCCTGGCCTGGCTCCCACACCCAAGGTGGCAGCCAGAACAACCCTTGCTTTTTATGAACACCTCTGGGAACTACTTGCATTGCCACCCAGACTTTGGGGCTGCGGGCTTTCCTGGCCACCCTATTCTCAAAAGCACCTTTTTTTCACTTTTTCCCAGCATCAGCCTCCAATATGCCGAACGTCCGCAGCTGACTCCCACAGCCAAGGTGGCAGCCAGAACAACCCTTGCTTTTTATGAACGCCTCTGGGAACTACTTGCATTGCCACCCAGACTTTGGGGCTGCGGGCTTTCCTGGCCACTCTATTCTCAAAAGCACCTTTTTTTCACTTTTTCCCAGCATCAGCCTCCAATATGCTGAACGTCCGGAGCTGACTCCCACAGCCAAGGTGGCAGCCAGAACAACCCTTGCTTTTTATGAACGCCTCTGGGAACTACTTGCATTGCCACCCAGACTTTGGGGCTGCGGGCTTTCCTGGCCACTCTATCCTCAAAAGCACCTTTTTTTCACTTTTCCCCAGCACCGGCCTCCAATATGCTGAACGTCCGCAGCTGACTCCCACAGCCAAGGTGGCAGCCAGAACAACCCTTGCTTTTTATGAACACCTCTGGGAACTACTTGCATTGCCACCCAGACTTTGGGGCTGTGGGCTTTCCTGGCCACTCTATTCCCAGAAGCATCTTTTTTCACTTTTCCCCAGCACCGGCCTCCAATATGCCGAACGTCCGCAGCTGACTCCCACAGCCAAGGTGGCAGCCAGAACAACCCTTGCTTTTTATGAACGCCTCTGGGAACTACTTGCATTGCCACCCAGACTTTGGGGCTGCGGGCTTTCCTGGCCACCCTATCCTCAAAAGCACCTTTTTCCACTTTTCCCCAGCATTGGCCTCCAATATGCCGAACGTCCGCAGCTGACTCCCACAGCCAAGGTGGCAGCCAGAACAACTCTTGCTTTTTATGAACGCCTCTGGGAACTACTTGCATTGCCACCCAGACTTTGGGGCTGCGGGCTTTCCTGGCCACTCTATCCTCAAAAGCACGTTTTTTTCCCTTTTTCCCAGCACCGGCCTCTAATATGCCCAACGTCTGCAGCTGACTCCCACAGCCAAGGTGGCAGCCAGAACAACCCTTGCTTTTTATGAACGCCTCTGGGAACTACTTGCATTGCCACCCAGACTTTGGGGCTGCGGGCTTTCCTGGCCACCCTATCCTCAAAAGCACCTTTTTCCACTTTTCCCCAGCATTGGCCTCCAATATGCCGAACGTCCGCAGCTGACTCCCACAGCCAAGGTGGCAGCCAGAACAACTCTTGCTTTTTATGAACGCCTCTGGGAACTACTTGCATTGCCACCCAGACTTTGGGGCTGCGGGCTTTCCTGGCCAACCTATCCTCAAAAGCACGTTTTTTTCCCTTTTTCCCAGCACCGGCCTCCAATATGGCGAACGTCCGCAGCTGACTCCCACAGCCAAGGTGGCAGCCAGAACAACTCTTGCTTTTTATGAACGCCTCTGGGAACTACTTGCATTGCCACCCAGACTTTGGGGCTGCGGGCTTTCCTGGCCACCCTATCCTCAAAAGCACCTTTTTTTCACTTTTTCCCAGCACCGGCCTCCAATATGCCCAACGTCCGCAGCTGACTCCCACAGCCAAGGTGGCAGCCAGAACAACCCTTGCTTTTTATGAACGCCTCTGGGAACTACTTGCATTGCCACCCAGACTTTGGGGCTGCGGGCTTTCCTGGCCACCCTATCCTCAAAAGCACCTTTTTTTCACTTTTTCCCAGCACCTGCCTCCAATATGCCGAACGTCCTGGCCTGGCTCCCACAGCCAAGGTGGCAGCCAGAACAACCCTTGCTTTTTATGAACGCCTCTGGGAACTACTTGCATTGCCACCCAGACTTTGGGGCTGCGGGCTTTCCTGGCCACTCTATTCTCAAAAGCACCTTTTTTTCACTTTTTCCCAGCACCTGCCTCCAATATGCCGAACGTCCTGGCCTGGCTCCCACACCCAAGGTGGCAGCCAGAACAACCCTTGCTTTTTATGAACACCTCTGGGAACTACTTGCATTGCCACCCAGACTTTGGGGCTGCGGGCTTTCCTGGCCACTCTATTCCCAGAAGCACCTTTTTTCACTTTTCCCCAGCACCGGCCTCCAATATGCCGAACGTCCGGAGCTGACTCCCACAGCCAAGGTGGCAGCCAGAACAACCCTTGCTTTTTATGAACGCCTCTGGGAACTACTTGCATTGCCACCCAGACTTTGGGGCTGCGGGCTTTCCTGGCCACCCTATTCTCAAAAGCACCTTTTTTTCACTTTTTCCCAGCATCAGCCTCCAATATGCCGAACGTCCGCAGCTGACTCCCACAGCCAAGGTGGCAGCCAGAACAACCCTTGCTTTTTATGAACGCCTCTGGGAACTACTTGCATTGCCACCCAGACTTTGGGGCTGCGGGCTTTCCTGGCCACTCTATTCTCAAAAGCACCTTTTTTTCACTTTTTCCCAGCATCAGCCTCCAATATGCTGAACGTCCGGAGCTGACTCCCACAGCCAAGGTGGCAGCCAGAACAACCCTTGCTTTTTATGAACGCCTCTGGGAACTACTTGCATTGCCACCCAGACTTTGGGGCTGCGGGCTTTCCTGGCCACTCTATCCTCAAAAGCACCTTTTTTTCACTTTTCCCCAGCACCGGCCTCCAATATGCTGAACGTCCGGAGCTGACTCCCACAGCCAAGGTGGCAGCCAGAACAACCCTTGCTTTTTATGAACACCTCTGGGAACTACTTGCATTGCCACCCAGACTTTGGGGCTGTGGGCTTTCCTGGCCACTCTATTCCCAGAAGCATCTTTTTTCACTTTTCCCCAGCACCGGCCTCCAATATGCCGAACGTCCGCAGCTGACTCCCACAGCCAAGGTGGCAGCCAGAACAACTCTTGCTTTTTATGAACGCCTCTGGGAACTACTTGCATTGCCACCCAGACTTTGGGGCTGCGGGCTTTCCTGGCCACCCTATCCTCAAAAGCACCTTTTTTTCACTTTTTCCCAGCACCGGCCTCTAATATGCCCAACGTCCGCAGCTGACTCCCACAGCCAAGGTGGCAGCCAGAACAACCCTTGCTTTTTATGAACGCCTCTGGGAACTACTTGCATTGCCACCCAGACTTTGGGGCTGCGGGCTTTCCTGGCCACCCTATCCTCAAAAGCACCTTTTTTTCACTTTTTCCCAGCACCTGCCTCCAATATGCCGAACGTCCTGGCCTGGCTCCCACAGCCAAGGTGGCAGCCAGAACAACCCTTGCTTTTTATGAACGCCTCTGGGAACTACTTGCATTGCCACCCAGACTTTGGGGCTGCGGGCTTTCCTGGCCACTCTATTCTCAAAAGCACCTTTTTTTCACTTTTTCCCAGCACCTGCCTCCAATATGCCGAACGTCCTGGCCTGGCTCCCACACCCAAGGTGGCAGCCAGAACAACCCTTGCTTTTTATGAACACCTCTGGGAACTACTTGCATTGCCACCCAGACTTTGGGGCTGCGGGCTTTCCTGGCCACTCTATTCCCAGAAGCACCTTTTTTCACTTTTCCCCAGCACCGGCCTCCAATATGCCGAACGTCCGGAGCTGACTCCCACAGCCAAGGTGGCAGCCAGAACAACCCTTGCTTTTTATGAACGCCTCTGGGAACTACTTGCATTGCCACCCAGACTTTGGGGCTGCGGGCTTTCCTGGCCACCCTATCCTCAAAAGCACCTTTTTTTCACTTTTTCCCAGCACCGGCCTCCAATATGCTGAACGTCCGGAGCTGACTCCCACAGCCAAGGTGGCAGCCAGAACAACTCTTGCTTTTTATGAACGCCTCTGGGAACTACTTGCATTGCCACCCAGACTTTGGGGCTGCGGGCTTTCCTGGCCACCCTATCCTCAAAAGCACCTTTTTTTCACTTTTTCCCAGCACCGGCCTCTAATATGCCCAACGTCCGCAGCTGACTCCCACAGCCAAGGTGGCAGCCAGAACAACCCTTGCTTTTTATGAACGCCTCTGGGAACTACTTGCATTGCCACCCAGACTTTGGGGCTGCGGGCTTTCCTGGCCACCCTATCCTCAAAAGCACCTTTTTTTCACTTTTTCCCAGCACCTGCCTCCAATATGCCGAACGTCCTGGCCTGGCTCCCACAGCCAAGGTGGCAGCCAGAACAACCCTTGCTTTTTATGAACGCCTCTGGGAACTACTTGCATTGCCACCCAGACTTTGGGGCTGCGGGCTTTCCTGGCCACTCTATTCTCAAAAGCACCTTTTTTTCACTTTTTCCCAGCACCTGCCTCCAATATGCCGAACGTCCTGGCCTGGCTCCCACACCCAAGGTGGCAGCCAGAACAACCCTTGCTTTTTATGAACACCTCTGGGAACTACTTGCATTGCCACCCAGACTTTGGGGCTGCGGGCTTTCCTGGCCACTCTATTCCCAGAAGCACCTTTTTTCACTTTTCCCCAGCACCGGCCTCCAATATGCCGAACGTCCGGAGCTGACTCCCACAGCCAAGGTGGCAGCCAGAACAACCCTTGCTTTTTATGAACGCCTCTGGGAACTACTTGCATTGCCACCCAGACTTTGGGGCTGCGGGCTTTCCTGGCCACCCTATTCTCAAAAGCACCTTTTTTTCACTTTTTCCCAGCATCAGCCTCCAATATGGCGAACGTCCGGAGCTGACTCCCACAGCCAAGGTGGCAGCCAGAACAACCCTTGCTTTTTATGAACGCCTCTGGGAACTACTTGCATTGCCACCCAGACTTTGGGGCTGCGGGCTTTCCTGGCCACTCTATTCTCAAAAGCACCTTTTTTTCACTTTTTCCCAGCATCAGCCTCCAATATGCTGAACGTCCGGAGCTGACTCCCACAGCCAAGGTGGCAGCCAGAACAACCCTTGCTTTTTATGAACGCCTCTGGGAACTACTTGCATTGCCACCCAGACTTTGGGGCTGCGGGCTTTCCTGGCCACTCTATCCTCAAAAGCACCTTTTTTTCACTTTTCCCCAGCACCGGCCTCCAATATGCTGAACGTCCGCAGCTGACTCCCACAGCCAAGGTGGCAGCCAGAACAACCCTTGCTTTTTATGAACACCTCTGGGAACTACTTGCATTGCCACCCAGACTTTGGGGCTGTGGGCTTTCCTGGCCACTCTATTCCCAGAAGCATCTTTTTTCACTTTTCCCCAGCACCGGCCTCCAATATGCCGAACGTCCGCAGCTGACTCCCACAGCCAAGGTGGCAGCCAGAACAACCCTTGCTTTTTATGAACGCCTCTGGGAACTACTTGCATTGCCACCCAGACTTTGGGGCTGCGGGCTTTCCTGGCCACCCTATCCTCAAAAGCACCTTTTTCCACTTTTCCCCAGCATTGGCCTCCAATATGCCGAACGTCCGCAGCTGACTCCCACAGCCAAGGTGGCAGCCAGAACAACTCTTGCTTTTTATGAACGCCTCTGGGAACTACTTGCATTGCCACCCAGACTTTGGGGCTGCGGGCTTTCCTGGCCACTCTATCCTCAAAAGCACGTTTTTTTCCCTTTTTCCCAGCACCGGCCTCTAATATGCCCAACGTCTGCAGCTGACTCCCACAGCCAAGGTGGCAGCCAGAACAACCCTTGCTTTTTATGAACGCCTCTGGGAACTACTTGCATTGCCACCCAGACTTTGGGGCTGCGGGCTTTCCTGGCCACCCTATCCTCAAAAGCACCTTTTTTTCACTTTTCCCCAGCACCGGCCTCCAATATGGCGAACGTCCGGAGCTGACTCCCACAGCCAAGGTGGCAGCCAGAACAACCCTTGCTTTTTATGAACGCCTCTGGGAACTACTTGCATTGCCACCCAGACTTTGGGGCTGCGGGCTTTCCTGGCCACCCTATCCTCAAAAGCACCTTTTTTTCACTTTTTCCCAGCACCTGCCTCCAATATGCCGAACGTCCTGGCCTGGCTCCCACACCCAAGGTGGCAGCCAGAACAACTCTTGCTTTTTATGAACGCCTCTGGGAACTACTTGCATTGCCACCCAGACTTTGGGGCTGCGGGCTTTCCTGGCCACCCTATCCTCAAAAGCATCTTTTTTTCACTTTTTCCTAGCATCGGCCTCCAATATGCCGAACGTCCGCAGCTGACTCCCACAGCCAAGGTGGCAGCCAGAACAACCCTTGCTTTTTATGAACGCCTCTGGGAACTACTTGCATTGCCACCCAGACTTTGGGGCTGCGGGCTTTCCTGGCCACCCTATCCTCAAAAGCACCTTTTTTTCACTTTTCCCCAGCACCGACCTCCAATATGCTGAACGTCCGCAGCTGACTCCCACAGCCAAGGTGGCAGCCAGAACAACCCTTGCTTTTTATGAACACCTCTGGGAACTACTTGCATTGCCACCCAGACTTTGGGGCTGCGGGCTTTCCTGGCCACCCTATCCTCAAAAGCACCTTTTTTTCACTTTTTCCCAGCACCTGCCTCCAATATGCCGAACGTCCTGGCCTGGCTCCCACACCCAAGGTGGCAGCCAGAACAACGCTTGCTTTTTATGAACACCTCTGGGAACTACTTGCATTGCCACCCAGACTTTGGGGCTGCGGGCTTTCCTGGCCACTCTATTCTCAAAAGCACCTTTTTTTCACTTTTTCCCAGCACCTGCCTCCAATATGCCGAACGTCCTGGCCTGGCTCCCACACCCAAGGTGGCAGCCAGAACAACCCTTGCTTTTTATGAACACCTCTGGGAACTACTTGCATTGCCACCCAGACTTTGGGGCTGCGGGCTTTCCTGGCCACTCTATTCCCAGAAGCACCTTTTTTCACTTTTCCCCAGCACCGGCCTCCAATATGCCGAACGTCCGGAGCTGACTCCCACAGCCAAGGTGGCAGCCAGAACAACCCTTGCTTTTTATGAACGCCTCTGGGAACTACTTGCATTGCCACCCAGACTTTGGGGCTGCGGGCTTTCCTGGCCACCCTATTCTCAAAAGCACCTTTTTTTCACTTTTTCCCAGCACCGGCCTCCAATATGCCGAACGTCCGCAGCTGACTCCCACAGCCAAGGTGGCAGCCAGAACAACCCTTGCTTTTTATGAACGCCTCTGGGAACTACTTGCATTGCCACCCAGACTTTGGGGCTGCGGGCTTTCCTGGCCACTCTATTCTCAAAAGCACCTTTTTTTCACTTTTTCCCAGCATCAGCCTCCAATATGCTGAACGTCCGGAGCTGACTCCCACAGCCAAGGTGGCAGCCAGAACAACCCTTGCTTTTTATGAACGCCTCTGGGAACTACTTGCATTGCCACCCAGACTTTGGGGCTGCGGGCTTTCCTGGCCACCCTATCCTCAAAAGCACCTTTTTTTCACTTTTCCCCAGCACCGGCCTCCAATATGCTGAACGTCCGGAGCTGACTCCCACAGCCAAGGTGGCAGCCAGAACAACTCTTGCTTTTTATGAACGCCTCTGGGAACTACTTGCATTGCCACCCAGACTTTGGGGCTGCGGGCTTTCCTGGCCACCCTATCCTCAAAAGCACCTTTTTTTCACTTTTTCCCAGCACCGGCCTCTAATATGCCCAACGTCCGCAGCTGACTCCCACAGCCAAGGTGGCAGCCAGAACAACCCTTGCTTTTTATGAACGCCTCTGGGAACTACTTGCATTGCCACCCAGACTTTGGGGCTGCGGGCTTTCCTGGCCACCCTATCCTCAAAAGCACCTTTTTTTCACTTTTCCCCAGCACCGGCCTCCAATATGGCGAACGTCCGGAGCTGACTCCCACAGCCAAGGTGGCAGCCAGAACAACCCTTGCTTTTTATGAACGCCTCTGGGAACTACTTGCATTGCCACCCAGACTTTGGGGCTGCGGGCTTTCCTGGCCAACCTATCCTCAAAAGCACGTTTTTTTCCCTTTTTCCCAGCACCGGCCTCCAATATGGCGAACGTCCGCAGCTGACTCCCACAGCCAAGGTGGCAGCCAGAACAACCCTTGCTTTTTATGAACGCCTCTGGGAACTACTTGCATTGCCACCCAGACTTTGGGGCTGCGGGCTTTCCTGGCCACCCTATTCTCAAAAGCACCTTTTTTTCACTTTTCCCCAGCACCGGCCTCCAATATGCTGAACGTCCGGAGCTGACTCCCACAGCCAAGGTGGCAGCCAGAACAACTCTTGCTTTTTATGAACGCCTCTGGGAACTACTTGCATTGCCACCCAGACTTTGGGGCTGCGGGCTTTCCTGGCCACTCTATCCTCAAAAGCACCTTTTTTTCACTTTTTCCCAGCACCGGCCTCTAATATGCCCAACGTCTGCAGCTGACTCCCACAGCCAAGGTGGCAGCCAGAACAACCCTTGCTTTTTATGAACGCCTCTGGGAACTACTTGCATTGCCACCCAGACTTTGGGGCTGCGGGCTTTCCTGGCCACCCTATCCTCAAAAGCACCTTTTTTTCACTTTTCCCCAGCACCGGCCTCCAATATGGCGAACGTCCGGAGCTGACTCCCACAGCCAAGGTGGCAGCCAGAACAACCCTTGCTTTTTATGAACGCCTCTGGGAACTACTTGCATTGCCACCCAGACTTTGGGGCTGCGGGCTTTCCTGGCCACCCTATCCTCAAAAGCACCTTTTTTTCACTTTTTCCCAGCACCTGCCTCCAATATGCCGAACGTCCTGGCCTGGCTCCCACACCCAAGGTGGCAGCCAGAACAACTCTTGCTTTTTATGAACGCCTCTGGGAACTACTTGCATTGCCACCCAGACTTTGGGGCTGCGGGCTTTCCTGGCCACCCTATCCTCAAAAGCATCTTTTTTTCACTTTTTCCTAGCATCGGCCTCCAATATGCCGAACGTCCGCAGCTGACTCCCACAGCCAAGGTGGCAGCCAGAACAACCCTTGCTTTTTATGAACGCCTCTGGGAACTACTTGCATTGCCACCCAGACTTTGGGGCTGCGGGCTTTCCTGGCCACCCTATCCTCAAAAGCACCTTTTTTTCACTTTTCCCCAGCACCGACCTCCAATATGCTGAACGTCCGCAGCTGACTCCCACAGCCAAGGTGGCAGCCAGAACAACCCTTGCTTTTTATGAACACCTCTGGGAACTACTTGCATTGCCACCCAGACTTTGGGGCTGCGGGCTTTCCTGGCCACCCTATCCTCAAAAGCACCTTTTTTTCACTTTTTCCCAGCACCTGCCTCCAATATGCCGAACGTCCTGGCCTGGCTCCCACACCCAAGGTGGCAGCCAGAACAACCCTTGCTTTTTATGAACACCTCTGGGAACTACTTGCATTGCCACCCAGACTTTGGGGCTGCGGGCTTTCCTGGCCACTCTATTCTCAAAAGCACCTTTTTTTCACTTTTTCCCAGCACCTGCCTCCAATATGCCGAACGTCCTGGCCTGGCTCCCACACCCAAGGTGGCAGCCAGAACAACCCTTGCTTTTTATGAACACCTCTGGGAACTACTTGCATTGCCACCCAGACTTTGGGGCTGCGGGCTTTCCTGGCCACTCTATTCCCAGAAGCACCTTTTTTCACTTTTCCCCAGCACCGGCCTCCAATATGCCGAACGTCCGGAGCTGACTCCCACAGCCAAGGTGGCAGCCAGAACAACCCTTGCTTTTTATGAACGCCTCTGGGAACTACTTGCATTGCCACCCAGACTTTGGGGCTGCGGGCTTTCCTGGCCACCCTATTCTCAAAAGCACCTTTTTTTCACTTTTTCCCAGCATCAGCCTCCAATATGCCGAACGTCCGCAGCTGACTCCCACAGCCAAGGTGGCAGCCAGAACAACCCTTGCTTTTTATGAACGCCTCTGGGAACTACTTGCATTGCCACCCAGACTTTGGGGCTGCGGGCTTTCCTGGCCACTCTATTCTCAAAAGCACCTTTTTTTCACTTTTTCCCAGCATCAGCCTCCAATATGCTGAACGTCCGGAGCTGACTCCCACAGCCAAGGTGGCAGCCAGAACAACCCTTGCTTTTTATGAACGCCTCTGGGAACTACTTGCATTGCCACCCAGACTTTGGGGCTGCGGGCTTTCCTGGCCACCCTATCCTCAAAAGCACCTTTTTTTCACTTTTCCCCAGCACCGGCCTCCAATATGCTGAACGTCCGGAGCTGACTCCCACAGCCAAGGTGGCAGCCAGAACAACTCTTGCTTTTTATGAACGCCTCTGGGAACTACTTGCATTGCCACCCAGACTTTGGGGCTGCGGGCTTTCCTGGCCACCCTATCCTCAAAAGCACCTTTTTTTCACTTTTTCCCAGCACCGGCCTCTAATATGCCCAACGTCCGCAGCTGACTCCCACAGCCAAGGTGGCAGCCAGAACAACCCTTGCTTTTTATGAACGCCTCTGGGAACTACTTGCATTGCCACCCAGACTTTGGGGCTGCGGGCTTTCCTGGCCACCCTATCCTCAAAAGCACCTTTTTTTCACTTTTCCCCAGCACCGGCCTCCAATATGGCGAACGTCCGGAGCTGACTCCCACAGCCAAGGTGGCAGCCAGAACAACCCTTGCTTTTTATGAACGCCTCTGGGAACTACTTGCATTGCCACCCAGACTTTGGGGCTGCGGGCTTTCCTGGCCAACCTATCCTCAAAAGCACGTTTTTTTCCCTTTTTCCCAGCACCGGCCTCCAATATGGCGAACGTCCGGAGCTGACTCCCACAGCCAAGGTGGCAGCCAGAACAACCCTTGCTTTTAATGAACGCCTCTGGGAACTACTTGCATTGCCACCCAGACTTTGGGGCTGCGGGCTTTCCTGGCCACCCTATTCTCAAAAGCACCTTTTTTTCACTTTTCCCCAGCACCGGCCTCCAATATGCTGAACGTCCGGAGCTGACTCCCACAGCCAAGGTGGCAGCCAGAACAACTCTTGCTTTTTATGAACGCCTCTGGGAACTACTTGCATTGCCACCCAGACTTTGGGGCTGCGGGCTTTCCTGGCCACTCTATCCTCAAAACCAACTTTTTTTCACTTTTTCCCAGCACCGGCCTCTAATATGCCCAACGTCTGCAGCTGACTCCCACAGCCAAGGTGGCAGCCAGAACAACCCTTGCTTTTTATGAACGCCTCTGGGAACTACTTGCATTGCCACCCAGACTTTGGGGCTGCGGGCTTTCCTGGCCACTCTATCCTCAAAAGCACCTTTTTTTCACTTTTCCCCAGCACCGGCCTCCAATATGGCGAACGTCCGGAGCTGACTCCCACAGCCAAGGTGGCAGCCAGAACAACCCTTGCTTTTTATGAACGCCTCTGGGAACTACTTGCATTGCCACCCAGACTTTGGGGCTGCGGGCTTTCCTGGCCACCCTATCCTCAAAAGCACCTTTTTTTCACTTTTTCCCAGCACCTGCCTCCAATATGCCGAACGTCCTGGCCTGGCTCCCACACCCAAGGTGGCAGCCAGAACAACTCTTGCTTTTTATGAACGCCTCTGGGAACTACTTGCATTGCCACCCAGACTTTGGGGCTGCGGGCTTTCCTGGCCACCCTATCCTCAAAAGCATCTTTTTTTCACTTTTTCCTAGCATCGGCCTCCAATATGCCGAACGTCCGCAGCTGACTCCCACAGCCAAGGTGGCAGCCAGAACAACCCTTGCTTTTTATGAACGCCTCTGGGAACTACTTGCATTGCCACCCAGACTTTGGGGCTGCGGGCTTTCCTGGCCACCCTATCCTCAAAAGCACCTTTTTTTCACTTTTCCCCAGCACCGACCTCCAATATGCTGAACGTCCGCAGCTGACTCCCACAGCCAAGGTGGCAGCCAGAACAACCCTTGCTTTTTATGAACACCTCTGGGAACTACTTGCATTGCCACCCAGACTTTGGGGCTGCGGGCTTTCCTGGCCACCCTATCCTCAAAAGCACCTTTTTTTCACTTTTTCCCAGCACCTGCCTCCAATATGCCGAACGTCCGCAGCTGACTCCCACACCCAAGGTGGCAGCCAGAACAACCCTTGCTTTTTATGAACACCTCTGGGAACTACTTGCATTGCCACCCAGACTTTGGGGCTGCGGGCTTTCCTGGCCACTCTATTCTCAAAAGCACCTTTTTTTCACTTTTTCCCAGCACCTGCCTCCAATATGCCGAACGTCCTGGCCTGGCTCCCACACCCAAGGTGGCAGCCAGAACAACCCTTGCTTTTTATGAACACCTCTGGGAACTACTTGCATTGCCACCCAGACTTTGGGGCTGCGGGCTTTCCTGGCCACTCTATTCCCAGAAGCACCTTTTTTCACTTTTCCCCAGCACCGGCCTCCAATATGCCGAACGTCCGGAGCTGACTCCCACAGCCAAGGTGGCAGCCAGAACAACCCTTGCTTTTTATGAACGCCTCTGGGAACTACTTGCATTGCCACCCAGACTTTGGGGCTGCGGGCTTTCCTGGCCACCCTATTCTCAAAAGCACCTTTTTTTCACTTTTTCCCAGCATCAGCCTCCAATATGCCGAACGTCCGCAGCTGACTCCCACAGCCAAGGTGGCAGCCAGAACAACCCTTGCTTTTTATGAACGCCTCTGGGAACTACTTGCATTGCCACCCAGACTTTGGGGCTGCGGGCTTTCCTGGCCACTCTATTCTCAAAAGCACCTTTTTTTCACTTTTTCCCAGCATCAGCCTCCAATATGCTGAACGTCCGGAGCTGACTCCCACAGCCAAGGTGGCAGCCAGAACAACCCTTGCTTTTTATGAACGCCTCTGGGAACTACTTGCATTGCCACCCAGACTTTGGGGCTGCGGGCTTTCCTGGCCACCCTATCCTCAAAAGCACCTTTTTTTCACTTTTCCCCAGCACCGGCCTCCAATATGCTGAACGTCCGGAGCTGACTCCCACAGCCAAGGTGGCAGCCAGAACAACTCTTGCTTTTTATGAACGCCTCTGGGAACTACTTGCATTGCCACCCAGACTTTGGGGCTGCGGGCTTTCCTGGCCACCCTATCCTCAAAAGCACCTTTTTTTCACTTTTTCCCAGCACCGGCCTCTAATATGCCCAACGTCCGCAGCTGACTCCCACAGCCAAGGTGGCAGCCAGAACAACCCTTGCTTTTTATGAACGCCTCTGGGAACTACTTGCATTGCCACCCAGACTTTGGGGCTGCGGGCTTTCCTGGCCACCCTATCCTCAAAAGCACCTTTTTTTCACTTTTTCCCAGCACCTGCCTCCAATATGCCGAACGTCCTGGCCTGGCTCCCACACCCAAGGTGGCAGCCAGAACAACTCTTGCTTTTTATGAACGCCTCTGGGAACTACTTGCATTGCCACTCAGACTTTGGGGCTGCGGGCTTTCCTGGCCACCCTATCCTCAAAAGCACCTTTTTTTCACTTTTCCCCAGCACCGGCCTCCAATATGCCGAACGTCCTGGCCTGGCTCCCACACCCAAGGTGGCAGCCAGAACAACTCTTGCTTTTTATGAACGCCTCTGGGAACTACTTGCATTGCCACCCAGACTTTGGGGCTGCGGGCTTTCCTGGCCACCCTATCCTCAAAAGCACCTTTTTTTCCCTTTTTCCCAGCACCTGCCTCCAATATGCCGAACGTCCTGGCCTGGCTCCCACACCCAAGGTGGCAGCCAGAACAACTCTTGCTTTTTATGAACGCCTCTGGGAACTACTTGCATTGCCACCCAGACTTTGGGGCTGCGGGCTTTCCTGGCCACCCTATCCTCAAAAGCATCTTTTTTTCACTTTTTCCTAGCATCGGCCTCCAATATGCCGAACGTCCGGAGCTGACTCCCACAGCCAAGGTGGCAGCCAGAACAACCCTTGCTTTTTATGAACGCCTCTGGGAACTACTTGCATTGCCACCCAGACTTTGGGGCTGCGGGCTTTCCTGGCCACCCTATCCTCAAAAGCACCTTTTTTTCACTTTTCCCCAGCACCAACCTTCAATATGCTGAACGTCCGCAGCTGACTCCCACAGCCAAGGTGGCAGCCAGAACAACCCTTGCTTTTTATGAACGCCTCTGGGAACTACTTGCATTGCCACCCAGACTTTGGGGCTGCGGGCTTTCCTGGCCACTCTATTCTCAAAAGCACCTTTTTTTCACTTTTTCCCAGCACCTGCCTCCAATATGCCGAACGTCCTGGCCTGGCTCCCACAGCCAAGGTGGCAGCCAGAACAACCCTTGCTTTTTATGAACACCTCTGGGAACTACTTGCATTGCCACCCAGACTTTGGGGCTGCGGGCTTTCCTGGCCACTCTATTCCCAGAAGCACCTTTTTTCACTTTTCCCCAGCACCGGCCTCCAATATGCCGAACGTCCGGAGCTGACTCCCACAGCCAAGGTGGCAGCCAGAACAACCCTTGCTTTTTATGAACGCCTCTGGGAACTACTTGCATTGCCACCCAGACTTTGGGGCTGCGGGCTTTCCTGGCCACCCTATTCTCAAAAGCACCTTTTTTTCACTTTTTCCCAGCATCAGCCTCCAATATGCCGAACGTCCGCAGCTGACTCCCACAGCCAAGGTGGCAGCCAGAACAACCCTTGCTTTTTATGAACGCCTCTGGGAACTACTTGCATTGCCACCCAGACTTTGGGGCTGCGGGCTTTCCTGGCCACTCTATTCTCAAAAGCACCTTTTTTTCACTTTTTCCCAGCATCAGCCTCCAATATGCTGAACGTCCGGAGCTGACTCCCACAGCCAAGGTGGCAGCCAGAACAACCCTTGCTTTTTATGAACGCCTCTGGGAACTACTTGCATTGCCACCCAGACTTTGGGGCTGCGGGCTTTCCTGGCCACTCTATCCTCAAAAGCACCTTTTTTTCACTTTTCCCCAGCACCGGCCTCCAATATGCTGAACGTCCGCAGCTGACTCCCACAGCCAAGGTGGCAGCCAGAACAACTCTTGCTTTTTATGAACGCCTCTGGGAACTACTTGCATTGCCACCCAGACTTTGGGGCTGCGGGCTTTCCTGGCCACTCTATCCTCAAAAGCACCTTTTTTTCACTTTTTCCCAGCACCGGCCTCTAATATGCCCAACGTCTGCAGCTGACTCCCACAGCCAAGGTGGCAGCCAGAACAACCCTTGCTTTTTATGAACGCCTCTGGGAACTACTTGCATTGCCACCCAGACTTTGGGGCTGCGGGCTTTCCTGGCCACCCTATCCTCAAAAGCACCTTTTTTTCACTTTTCCCCAGCACCGGCCTCCAATATGGCGAACGTCCGGAGCTGACTCCCACAGCCAAGGTGGCAGCCAGAACAACTCTTGCTTTTTATGAACGCCTCTGGGAACTACTTGCATTGCCACCCAGACTTTGGGGCTGCGGGCTTTCCTGGCCACCCTATCCTCAAAAGCATCTTTTTTTCACTTTTTCCTAGCATCGGCCTCCAATATGCCGAACGTCCGCAGCTGACTCCCACAGCCAAGGTGGCAGCCAGGACAACCCTTGCTTTTTATGAACGCCTCTGGGAACTACTTGCATTGCCACCCAGACTTTGGGGCTGCGGGCTTTCCTGGCCACCCTATCCTCAAAAGCACCTTTTTTTCACTTTTCCCCAGCACCGGCCTCCAATATGGCGAACGTCCGGAGCTGACTCCCACAGCCAAGGTGGCAGCCAGAACAACCCTTGCTTTTTATGAACGCCTCTGGGAACTACTTGCATTGCCACCCAGACTTTGGGGCTGCGGGCTTTCCTGGCCAACCTATCCTCAAAAGCACGTTTTTTTCCCTTTTTCCCAGCACCGGCCTCCAATATGGCGAACGTCCGCAGCTGACTCCCACAGCCAAGGTGGCAGCCAGAACAACCCTTGCTTTTTATGAACGCCTCTGGGAACTACTTGCATTGCCACCCAGACTTTGGGGCTGCGGGCTTTCCTGGCCACCCTATTCTCAAAAGCACCTTTTTTTCACTTTTCCCCAGCACCGGCCTCCAATATGCTGAACGTCCGGAGCTGACTCCCACAGCCAAGGTGGCAGCCAGAACAACTCTTGCTTTTTATGAACGCCTCTGGGAACTACTTGCATTGCCACCCAGACTTTGGGGCTGCGGGCTTTCCTGGCCACTCTATCCTCAAAAGCACCTTTTTTTCACTTTTTCCCAGCACCGGCCTCTAATATGCCCAACGTCTGCAGCTGACTCCCACAGCCAAGGTGGCAGCCAGAACAACCCTTGCTTTTTATGAACGCCTCTGGGAACTACTTGCATTGCCACCCAGACTTTGGGCTGCGGGCTTTCCTGGCCACCCTATCCTCAAAAGCACCTTTTTTTCACTTTTCCCCAGCACCGGCCTCCAATATGGCGAACGTCCGGAGCTGACTCCCACAGCCAAGGTGGCAGCCAGAACAACCCTTGCTTTTTATGAACGCCTCTGGGAACTACTTGCATTGCCACCCAGACTTTGGGGCTGCGGGCTTTCCTGGCCACCCTATCCTCAAAAGCACCTTTTTTTCACTTTTTCCCAGCACCTGCCTCCAATATGCCGAACGTCCTGGCCTGGCTCCCACACCCAAGGTGGCAGCCAGAACAACTCTTGCTTTTTATGAACGCCTCTGGGAACTACTTGCATTGCCACCCAGACTTTGGGGCTGCGGGCTTTCCTGGCCACCCTATCCTCAAAAGCATCTTTTTTTCACTTTTTCCTAGCATCGGCCTCCAATATGCCGAACGTCCGCAGCTGACTCCCACAGCCAAGGTGGCAGCCAGAACAACCCTTGCTTTTTATGAACGCCTCTGGGAACTACTTGCATTGCCACCCAGACTTTGGGGCTGCGGGCTTTCCTGGCCACCCTATCCTCAAAAGCACCTTTTTTTCACTTTTCCCCAGCACCGACCTCCAATATGCTGAACGTCCGCAGCTGACTCCCACAGCCAAGGTGGCAGCCAGAACAACCCTTGCTTTTTATGAACACCTCTGGGAACTACTTGCATTGCCACCCAGACTTTGGGGCTGCGGGCTTTCCTGGCCACCCTATCCTCAAAAGCACCTTTTTTTCACTTTTTCCCAGCACCTGCCTCCAATATGCCGAACGTCCTGGCCTGGCTCCCACACCCAAGGTGGCAGCCAGAACAACCCTTGCTTTTTATGAACACCTCTGGGAACTACTTGCATTGCCACCCAGACTTTGGGGCTGCGGGCTTTCCTGGCCACTCTATTCTCAAAAGCACCTTTTTTTCACTTTTTCCCAGCACCTGCCTCCAATATGCCGAACGTCCTGGCCTGGCTCCCACAGCCAAGGTGGCAGCCAGAACAACCCTTGCTTTTTATGAACACCTCTGGGAACTACTTGCATTGCCACCCAGACTTTGGGGCTGCGGGCTTTCCTGGCCACTCTATTCCCAGAAGCACCTTTTTTCACTTTTCCCCAGCACCGGCCTCCAATATGCCGAACGTCCGGAGCTGACTCCCACAGCCAAGGTGGCAGCCAGAACAACCCTTGCTTTTTATGAACGCCTCTGGGAACTACTTGCATTGCCACCCAGACTTTGGGGCTGCGGGCTTTCCTGGCCACCCTATTCTCAAAAGCACCTTTTTTTCACTTTTTCCCAGCATCAGCCTCCAATATGCCGAACGTCCGCAGCTGACTCCCACAGCCAAGGTGGCAGCCAGAACAACCCTTGCTTTTTATGAACGCCTCTGGGAACTACTTGCATTGCCACCCAGACTTTGGGGCTGCGGGCTTTCCTGGCCACTCTATTCTCAAAGCACCTTTTTTTCACTTTTTCCCAGCATCAGCCTCCAATATGCTGAACGTCCGGAGCTGACTCCCACAGCCAAGGTGGCAGCCAGAACAACCCTTGCTTTTTATGAACGCCTCTGGGAACTACTTGCATTGCCACCCAGACTTTGGGGCTGCGGGCTTTCCTGGCCACCCTATCCTCAAAAGCACCTTTTTTTCACTTTTCCCCAGCACCGGCCTCCAATATGCTGAACGTCCGGAGCTGACTCCCACAGCCAAGGTGGCAGCCAGAACAACTCTTGCTTTTTATGAACGCCTCTGGGAACTACTTGCATTGCCACCCAGACTTTGGGGCTGCGGGCTTTCCTGGCCACCCTATCCTCAAAAGCACCTTTTTTTCACTTTTTCCCAGCACCGGCCTCTAATATGCCCAACGTCCGCAGCTGACTCCCACAGCCAAGGTGGCAGCCAGAACAACCCTTGCTTTTTATGAACGCCTCTGGGAACTACTTGCATTGCCACCCAGACTTTGGGGCTGCGGGCTTTCCTGGCCACCCTATCCTCAAAAGCACCTTTTTTTCACTTTTCCCCAGCACCGGCCTCCAATATGGCGAACGTCCGGAGCTGACTCCCACAGCCAAGGTGGCAGCCAGAACAACCCTTGCTTTTTATGAACGCCTCTGGGAACTACTTGCATTGCCACCCAGACTTTGGGCTGCGGGCTTTCCTGGCCAACCTATCCTCAAAAGCACGTTTTTTTTCCCTTTTTCCCAGCACCGGCCTCCAATATGGCGAACGTCCGCAGCTGACTCCCACAGCCAAGGTGGCAGCCAGAACAACCCTTGCTTTTAATGAACGCCTCTGGGAACTACTTGCATTGCCACCCAGACTTTGGGGCTGCGGGCTTTCCTGGCCACCCTATTCTCAAAAGCACCTTTTTTTCACTTTTCCCCAGCACCGGCCTCCAATATGCTGAACGTCCGGAGCTGACTCCCACAGCCAAGGTGGCAGCCAGAACAACTCTTGCTTTTTATGAACGCCTCTGGGAACTACTTGCATTGCCACCCAGACTTTGGGGCTGCGGGCTTTCCTGGCCACTCTATCCTCAAAACCAACTTTTTTTCACTTTTTCCCAGCACCGGCCTCTAATATGCCCAACGTCTGCAGCTGACTCCCACAGCCAAGGTGGCAGCCAGAACAACCCTTGCTTTTTATGAACGCCTCTGGGAACTACTTGCATTGCCACCCAGACTTTGGGGCTGCGGGCTTTCCTGGCCACCCTATCCTCAAAAGCACCTTTTTTTCACTTTTCCCCAGCACCGGCCTCCAATATGGCGAACGTCCGGAGCTGACTCCCACAGCCAAGGTGGCAGCCAGAACAACCCTTGCTTTTTATGAACGCCTCTGGGAACTACTTGCATTGCCACCCAGACTTTGGGGCTGCGGGCTTTTCCTGGCCACCCTATCCTCAAAAGCACCTTTTTTCACTTTTTCCCAGCACCTGCCTCCAATATGCCGAACGTCCTGGCCTGGCTCCCACACCCAAGGTGGCAGCCAGAACAACTCTTGCTTTTTATGAACGCCTCTGGGAACTACTTGCATTGCCACCCAGACTTTGGGGCTGCGGGCTTTCCTGGCCACCCTATCCTCAAAAGCATCTTTTTTTCACTTTTTCCTAGCATCGGCCTCCAATATGCCGAACGTCC